>NC_068360.1:53450177-53695177 GCF_020536995.1 Dreissena polymorpha | reverse complement strand
AGGATAACCCATGAAAGTGCAGGCACTTATTTCCAGTGGGGTCCTTTGGTTTTTGCTGAAGAGACAAGCAAGCAGTAGAGACAGTATTATGATACAAGGAATCCGGGTGCGATACCCTAGCTCTTTGCGAATAGATCCATTGGTTCGTTTACGTTCTCATTGTATAGCACTGATACACGCGACAATTACCTGGGTTTCATACCAGTACATCTCTAGTTGGGTAGAAGCATTTCTGAAATTCCCAGTGTCCCGGCCGGGAATTGAGCCGGGGACCTCTGGAATGGTAGACCAGAGGGTACCCACTCGACCACCGCACCACTACTAGCATTTACCCTGGGTACTCGTAAGTACACTTGCATGTACCCCAGGTACGGTAAAAATTCTCAAACGTACCCGGTCGATATGGTACGAGTTGTATTCCCGCCAAAAATCCGATGTCGTAAAACGCGCTACTGATTACCGTAAAACGATATTGTTTGGCGTAAACAAACTTCTTCTTTGAAAAAAAACACAACTGCATCAACATGCTTTTTGAGCATGAGTTTCGATAATATAGAGGCCAAAACAGAAAATTGGACTTACATGTGAACATAATAATTATTTTTTTAAGCCGACAACTACCGATTTAGCGTTAACATTCCCGGGTACGTTTTAGTCTATTTACGGTACCCGGGGTACATGTAAGTTACTTAAAAGTACCCGAGGTACATGTAAGTAGTACCCGAGCCGACAATTACCATTCGAGCGTAAGTGACCAGCTTCGGTGATCGCAAGCTTAGTTAAACCATTTGTACGTGGAACAGTATGTTTATGTCCGCTAAAATTGTTTTCCAAATAAACCATTAAATATCGTCGTAATTTAAGGTCATGGCATGATGAAGATCGGGCTTTCCTGACATTTATTTGATCTCGAATCTTTTGTGCAAATGAGTCGTGTTCTGAGAAAACTGGGCATAATGCATGTGCGTAAAGTTTCATCCCAGATTAGCTTGTGCAGTCCGCACAGGCTAATCAGGGACGACACTCTCCGCTTTTATGGTATTTTTATTCTCAAGGAAGTCCCTCCTTTCCGAAAATCAAGTTTAGTCGGAAAGTGTCGTCCCTTATCTGGATTGACACTTTACGCACATGCATTATGCCCAGTTTTCTCAGAACGCGGCTCAAATATTCTTACAATAGTTCTCAAAAATTACTATTTGCATGCTAGATCTTTCTAGTGATTATCTTCAATTCGATGTTCATACATTCTATTTTAATTTTAAAATTTATTTCGGCGACCGAACCTTTTATTATATAGTCTGAACTTCGTCGGGTTAATTTCCAGACAACATTGATGCCACATCTACCGATTCTCGGTCACAGAATTTTGTAAATTTTGAAGCATGTTTCGTCTTTTTCTTATTTGGCATTTTTAAGCAAAAGTATTTAATCTTATTTACAACGAATGAAACGATAACAAACGATACAGTATTTAACGTTTTAAGTTCCCGTTTAACTCGGACATATATTGTGTGTAATGAGTAATAAAAGTCCTTGACAAATTGTATGAATTCATGTGCCCATATTTATCGACACTCTCGATATGTGCAGCGTTTTTGTTGTTGTTTTGGTGTCGATCAGGATGTAAAACAACGTTCCCCGTTAAATGAAAAGGAATTAAAAATACATTGGCAAATGTATGCATCATTTATGGTAATTTAATAAACCTGCTTTTTATGGTAATAGGTAATACAAACACAACATAATAACAAAACCAATCGCAAAACAAAACATCAACACAATTAATAATAATTATTAATAGCATTTTGGAAAAAAAATGATCATAATAATTGATGTTTTTTATATATTATATTTATATATTTTACATTATAGTTTGTCCACACATTTTTGCATCAAGAACAAGAGCTGTCACAATAGGATGACATATGCTCCCGAAAAACGCGTTTTCAAAACGTAAACGCAGATTTCGGAACCTGAAGCGACATAGAAGTTATGAGCATTTTTCGAATCCTAAACGCAAAGTGTGACTGAATGACAGACAGACAGACGGACAGACATACAGACGGACGAAAATGCGATCACTATATGCCCACCTTCGGGGGCATAAAAAGCATGCGTTCTTTGTCACATGTTCAAGCGCGCTTTTTGTCTTGATATCAAATCGCATCGTGTGCTTGGTTTCCGTTGTTGTCCATGTCCTTTCATAACAGTATATGTGTCTTCTATACAGCTATTTCCGGAACCTATATATGAACTACATGTACTTAAAAAACGCATGATATGTCACATGGACACTTTTCGCATGCCGTATAAAACGGCTGCAAAATCACTAGAGGCTTTTTGTTTTATTGGAGTTTTTTTTCCAACCATTGAATAATCACGTGTAACACGTCGATAAAGAAACACGCGTCCTTACGAAGGTTTGTTTTGTTGTCAGATACATATCCGGTATTTCTTTGAAGAACGCCATTGTTTATTTTGACATGAACTAATTACGTTAAATTGCCAGAGGTCGTAGTCGTTAAACAGAAATAAAAAGTCCCTGTCAACACCGTAAATCAGACTCACGATTTTCAATTAAGAATCGTGCCAAGAATTAATTATCAATCAGCTCCTTAATTAATAGCATTCGTTGAATGCAGAAGGCACGCGGGGTTGACAGTCTTGTCAGGAAACTGCTTTCCATGATGACACGCGGCATTTGTGTCCATTGTTTTAATAGGTAATCACAATCACAATGTATTGTTATGGTAGCTTCGCATTGCCAATGATGAATCAATGTTAGTTCATATTTTATTTGTTATCTGGAATAAATAATAGTTACAACTCGCGACCTTTATTTCTTTTCCCATTAATGCAATTACTGCCGTTTCCAAATAGATATTATTGTGCACTATGACACATGTTTATTATTGTTTCTTGAATTATTTATGTGTTTGTTTGGTGTCAGCAGTCTGTACGTTTGGTACCATGCTTACGGTGCGCAGCAAAAATATTTCGGCCTTTAGGCATCTTTACCCATTTATGCCTAGCGTCTTGAAAAAAGGCCTTGGCAAACAGTGTGGACCCAGATGAGACGCCGCATGATGCGGCGTCTCTTCAGGGTCTGCGCTGTTTGCTTGAAGGATTTCTGTAAGAAATATTCTAAATATAGAAATAAATATATTAGATATCCCTAATTTTGAAAATAAATTGATCCAATTTAGAAGGATGGAAGAGTTCACTATACATAATGGGTTAATTACCAGTATGTGAAACAGGTGTGTCCATTTACCCATCGCATTTGCTACATTTACCCATCGCATTTGCTACGTCCTCTGCTAAACCACAATTGCTGTGATAATGTTTTAAAGGCGTGTGTGTTTTAGTTCACAGAGCTCTGCTTTAAAGATTCATTTTCACGTTTTGGTAAATAGGCAAAATTAAAAACAAATGTTTCAGAATCGCACATTTTCGTTGTGATATTTGCAAGGAAACAGTAATACTGAACATTAACCATTCCATTATATGCATCTTTTGACGATTTAAAAACCTGAAAATTATAAAGCGTTGCAACGCGAAACGTAATTTTGAGAGTTCTGTTGTTGGCGTACTATTTTTGGATACTACGAAGATTGCTTATATAAATTATAAAATACATTTGTGATTGTATGAGCACGGATGGCCGAGTGGTCTTGGCGTAAGACTTTTACTCCAGGGATCAGTGGTTCGAGCCCGGTTGAGGGTTACTTTTTTCTTTCTTTAATTTTATACTTACTTTTACTGGAGCTTTTTAGATCCAATTATTACATTTATCAATGTAAAGCACTTAATGACAAACTTCAATACATGCCCAAATTTGTGAAACGGCCCCTTTAAATAGCTGCTGGTAAACTGCTTGAAAACATATTAAGTAAATCGTATCATTGTACGCATTTATTTCGAAAAAACTACCATGCATGGCAGTCGTACTCGTAGATAAGCAAAATGTGGACCAATGCAAAGACACGGGCTTCGATGTAAACCATACTCGGCACAGTCCATTAATATTTTTTTTGATGTACCGGTCAGTGCGCATGCTCTTCGAAGTCTCCCCCTTTTACACGTCTTGTAGAAACGTATTTCAAACTGCATGGACTTCATTACAAGTGTTTGTTTTCAGTTCCAAGCACTGTCAATGCGGTGGCACTTTAGTACTAGCTACCGGCACGTTCTTGTTCATTGCGTGCAAAACGGTTGTGGAAAATAGTGTTTGTTATTTTGTCCACGTCTTGCCTGTGGTGAACCTTCTTTTTACCGATGGCTTGTGAACTCAATTAAAACACACGAAAAATCTGTTAGTACAGGCACGATTTTAAATACTTTATTGTACCATCAATAATTTTAACAACTTTTTAACTAAAAACTTGTACCATCTGTACTTTGAGCCTAACATTACAGCTGATGGATTGAAGGGAACGCTTCATCAAGGTGAAGTATGAGTAAACATGTGTTCATTTGATTTCGATGAAATCGACAGCATTAGGCTTATTTAGAAACGCTCGAGATCGTTTTTAGTAGAACCAGTGCTTGGTTTTTACATGTGGAGGATTATTTATGAACGCTCTCAAATTGAAGGGGGCGGTCAAATCCGAGATGAACATATCGTTATGTTCGGTAGAAACTTTTACGAACATCAAATTAAAAGAGTTAAGGACAGTTAAAGGGCAACACCGATCTGCATGTTTTTCTTTTGTGTTTTAACGGGTTGTTCCTTACTATCGCAACGCGCAACTACACATTGTGAAACTGGACGGGAAGGTATTCGTTTTCGTATATAACGGCTAACGTCGCCTGAAAAAGTACATTCTTGGTGCCTTATGCTCATGCATATTGGTCCAAAAACGAAGTGTACTTAAATGCATATTGACCAGTTATCTGTTTGCAACAATTCTTCTTTGCTGATTTGAATAGGGACCCTTCTTCGTATAACATTATTGTGTGTCGACTGAGTTCTAAATAAAATATTGGCAAACGCTAAACCTGGTTTAAAAGCTAATATTCACTCAAAATCAATGAAACTTTCGTACAATATTTTGAAAAAAAAACACATAAAAAATCAACTTTCCCTAAAGCAAAACAAGATGTGGCCTGGTAACAAAGAGTTAACGCGATACAAAATGCTCGTTTTGTTTGTGGAACGATATATTCAACACACATAAAAGTCATGTTCATGCACAATGTTGATGTTTATGTGTCGTATGAATATATATCGTTGCGGAAATTAAAATGGAACATGTTGTGCCGAAAACAATAATCAAAGCGCTGAAGGCACTGAAGTTGTTCGCTATTGTATAATTTAAGACGCAACTCATTTTTCAAAATTAAAGTTTGAAATGAACACACGCCATTCAAATTTATAAAGAGTATGTCATAACGCATAGGGTCGAGATTTGTGTGCACTTTTTATCATCCTATTTATTTTATAGAGATAATTTAGACAAAATAACAACAACATTGCCCATTTTTGACGTTCTGAAAGCATAGAAAGTATGATAAAAATGCAAATGAGAACTGATTATAAAGACAATTTGCAATCGCTATCATATTTAATGAATATTGTTGGAATATCGAATACCTATCTCATTTAGAATACAAGTTCATGGTGGAAATTCCCTGTACAAAACTTTTGATTTTTGACACCGTATACAAATTCAAAATATACAATAAGATAATTGATGAAAATAAATAAAACATAAATCTGCGAGCAAAACTTTTTGCACACGAATAAGGTAGTCATAAAGACAGCCCTGTTGACCCGTACTTTGTTTTTTATGCATTACTTGTTACCCTACCAGTTCACACGGTGTCAACAACTCTGACCTAGACATAGGTATAGAGCAATAATGCGCTTTTTCGGCATAGCTGTTTTATCCAGCTTTTCACATTGAATGACTTTTACATAACGCCAGCAGACAGGCATGAATATTTTCGAATATTTCATAAGCTGATTCGAGATACAACCTCTGAACTTTGGCTACATCACTGTGCCTGTGCTCAACGCAAAGGATGTAGCATTGGTTAGTGTAAGGAATTCCGTACTACTCTCGTTATTCTCAAACGACACAAATTGTGGCCCAGTTACAATTACGCGTTAAAATCCATCTCGCAGTATTTTAGGGTCAGTACTCGTTTACTAAATCGTCCGGGGAATATATAATTGACTATCGATAAACACAGTTTTGCTTATAAGATGAAAAAACAAACATTACCGATAGTGTCACGATTAGAGGAAAATAGTTTAATTATCCAACCACAAATGTTTGCCGTACTCGGCAGCACGTCTTGAAATCGTTCCTGAACGCCTGGATAGGTTGCCCTTATTTAAAAGTTTGCTATTTCGAATTCAATTTTGTATCGAAAAGCATTGTGCTAAAATGTGCCATTTACAATTCGCAATGAGATTTGTTAAGACCATCTTCAATGCGAAAATGGGTCTTATTCCATATGCGCCCATCATATGTGTAGCCCACTCAGCCTGCGTTTGGCTTAAGATACGCTGGCCGAAACGCATACGACCCATGTTCGCATAACGCGGCTATGCAAGTGTGATTTAAATGTGTCGAAAGAAAACTGCGTCTAAATCAAATATTAGCATACGATAAATTTCGACTGTGATGAAACATGCTCTTAATAGGGCATGTGAGGACACATATGATGTGCACCTTCGTATTAATTGTTTTATCTACTTACACTACTGTGTAACACGATAACACACATTTAATTCGATTAATATGCGACTTACAAGTGAAAAAAACACAATATTTAAACTTTTGTGTTCAATTTAATTGTTTAGAAACGTAAATTGCAAACTTTATTTCAACTTTATTTACGCCGACTACCTTTTTAAAAGATATTTCTTGTTATATTAAGTTGTTGTTTTTTATAATCAGTTTTAGCGATTATAAAGCATTTTTGTGATTGTCTATATTATACCTGTAGTAATTGGAAAACTTATGTTCAGCGTTTTATAAATTGAGAACCGTGAATATAAACAAGCTTAACCTAATACTATTGCGTTGTTAGCACCCGTAAATACAAAAGATCGCCGCTATCTGTTGAGAACGAAAGAACGTTTCTCAGAAATATCAAATTTAACCCCGCTGTAGTACATGTAGCATGCACTATAAACGAGGTTACATTCCAACTATACTTGTTTATCAGCAAAAGTGTTATTTTCCTGCATCTAATAATAGCCTCAGATGCGGCAGATGCGGTGGTTATCGTTCTTGAAGTAGTTAAGAGCAGACCGACTTGCAACGCGTAGAACTAACCTTAGTTGTTTGCAGTTAATATTATTATTTGTATTGTTGTAAACTATAAATTGAGTGATTTTGAAATTTTCAATTACTTTTGTAGTATTTCTTCATTGTTTTATCAGTCACATTTAACGATGAAATAATTACAAACACAAATGACTCGTTGTCTTTGCAAACTAAATGCGTTTGCATGTATATTAATTACAAGAAGCTTTCACATTTAAAAGTTTAATGTACATAAGAAGTTCTCCTATAACATAACGTTTTCCTGTTGTTAGCTACAGGTAACAATGGAACGGATGTATGATTCAATTTTCCTTTAGTACTTGCATGAATTTATTCAGTTGATATGTCATAACAGGACGAATCGGTGCGCTGTCTTTGGTACAAGGGCTGAATATGTGTCAGTTTGGCAAATATGTTCGTCCACTATCTGTTACAGCGAACGCTATTACGTCATAATTATGCATCAATCATTTGTAATTGTAAACAACACAATTTAGTCGCGTTCTGAGAAAACTGGGCATAATGCATGTGCGTAAAGTTTAGTCCCAGATAAGCCTGTGCAGTCCGCACAGGCTAGTCAGGGACGACATTTTCCGCCTAAATTGGATTTTTTCTAAGTAGAGACCTCATTTAAACGAAAAATGTCATAAAAGCGGAAAGTGTCGTCCCTGATTAGCCTGTGCAGACTGCACAGGCTTATCTGGGCGACACTTAAAGCACAAGCATTATGCCCAGTTTTCTCAGAACGCGACTCATGTATTCAGGACTTAACGCATATCAGCATGCGAGGCTAAGCACGACAGTAAATCCTTATCAAAAATGTGTCGCTTTTTAGATGGGCATTGCACTGTGACCTCCATTGTTTTTTATGCATTCAATATCAATAAAAAGCACAATGGTAATACATAGAAATGTGCAATCAACTGATTATATGTCTCCATATTCTTCAGGACTTTGCACATATCCGCATGAGAGTCTAAACTTGACAGTATATCTTTTACAAAAATGAGAGGGATCATGTTCGTTCTACCACACGCAATAAGGAAGCATTGGCAGTTGTTTTCGCTCTTTTAATGACAAACACATGTTAACATATAGTAGTTTGTTAACGTAAACAGATGCTGGGACATGAATTTAAATAATGATACAAAAAGTGACACAATTTTCGCAACCTTAACTAACGGTGGGATAATAACGTTTTATTTTCAATTATGTATGCAAGGCATGTCTTGTATATAAGGAATATCAACACGATGCGAGAAGTATTTTGAAGTTTTAAGTGCAAACGACAGTAAATCATTTATTTAACATTATACTTTTTAAGTATTGAATACTTTTTGGCATTGGCATCTACATTTAAGAAATAAGAAAAAATGACATATCGGAATTTGCATTAACTTTCAAATGAAAGGAATACGCATTCCACAACAACTATGACGAAGATCTGTTCCAAATCACCCGTTGATTTATTTGCCACAGGTAAACTTTTTTAAAGATTACAAAATTTACGGCTATATCCAATGCACTTAAGCTGCTAACGTTGACAGGTTTATTGAAAGTTCGTATCTTATTTGGAGGTAAACGCCGACAAAATCATCAACACATCATCTGCCAGAATTAAATTTCGAACGTAAATTCTGAACTACGTGTTTGTATGGGCGGACATGATAAAGTATCAGCGCCAATATGAGCTGTCAGTATAACGCTTAACCTAACGGCAGCTTTTAGATGTTGGTGATCGTCGAAGAATTTAGTTCCGCAAATCAAACAAATGTATCGCTTTTGAGCTGGAAATTACACTGCGAATGCTGGCTTTTTGTGCATTCGATATCATGAACAAGCACAGAGGTATTAAAGATAATACTGCAATCAACTGATTAATTGTCTTAATATTCTTTTTTTTGTTTCATTCATATCCAAATTACATATGTATAATTTTAGGCTTTAACTTTTTAATAAAACAAAATATATTTTTAACTCCTCCCCCCACCCCCCCCCCCCCAAAAAAAAAAAATTGATTAAAATCATTAATAATAAAATCCGATTTTTTTTTAAATAGATGAATTGATTGGCATTTCTTATGACTAAATTTACAGCAAGCCAAATGTTTTCAGCTATCAAATGCATGTATTCATTTCTGTTTAGACGATGTAAAATGTGATAGTCTGAGTTAATATTTGTCCTATCTTTTAATTAGACTAAGCCATGGGTTCAATAAGTAGATGTATAATTATGCTATAATGCTTTTCTTGCCGATGTTTTCCACAACTATGGGGAACTGTAAACACACAGGTATGAGGTCTCGGTAAAGCATTCGTCCACCAAATCCTGTCCCCCGGATATTTAGTCTTCAATCTGAATTGTAGTCACATATCTATTGGCATATGCAGTCTAAGAAAACAGTATTAACAGAACACTAGGCACGCGCATTATGTAAATAGACATAAACATTTGAATATTGCAGTAGGAAAAAAGGTTACCAACTTGATTGTCACGACCTTACCACTTTTGAGTGAAGCGAAAAGTGACCTATGCAATGACACAAGCTTCGATATAAACATGACGCGGCACATTCCATTAATCTTGTCTTTGATGTACCAGCCAGTGTGCATGCTCTTGGCGGTCTCCCCCTTTACACGTATTATTGAAACGTATTTCAAACTGCATGTACTTCATTACAAGTGTTTGTTGTCAGTTTCAAGCACTGTCAAGGTGGTGGCACTTTAGTACTTGCTAATGGCACGTTCTGGTAAATTGCGTTCAAAACAGTTGTGGAAACTAAGGTTACCTACTTGTTTGTCACGTGATAAGGGTGTTTGAGTGAAGCGAAGATACAGGCTTCCATGTAAACATGACGCGGTACATTCCATTAATCTTCTATGTGATGTACCGGTCAGAGTGCATGTTTTGGGGTGTCTCCACTTTTACATGTATTTCAAACTGGACTTTTCCAATTTCCAATTATTTTTGTAGTATTTGTTTATTGTTTAATCAGTCATAACTAACGATGAAATAATTCCAAACACAAATGACTCCGTGTCTTTTAAAAATAAATGCTTTTACATGTAAGTCAGTAACAAGAAGCTTCAAGATTTTTTAATGTACTAAGGAAGTTATCATATAAGGTTTCAGCTACACGTTATAATGGAACGGATGTATGATTTAATGTTCCCTCAGTACTTGTATCAATTTATTCAGTTGATATGTCATTACAGGACGAATCGGTACGCTGTCTTTGGTACAAGGACTGAATGTGTGTCAGTTTGGCAAATATGTTCGTCCACTATCTGTTACAGCAAACGCTATATAACGTCATATGCATCCATCATTTGTAGTTGTAAACAAGGCGATTTATTCAGGACTTACACATATCATCATTCAAAGGTAAATATGACAGCAAATCCTTAGCAAACAAATGTATCGCTTTTGAGATGGAAATCGCACTGTGACCTCCGCTGTTTTTTGGTGCATTCGATATCAAGAAAGAGCACAGTGGTAATAAAGATAATTCTTCAATCAACTGATTGTCTTCATTTTCTTTTCTTTTTTATTCATACATTGCCAAATTACATATAGACACTTGTGGACTTAAACTGATTAATAAGAAACAGTATATTTTGAACATTTTCCCAATAAATTGATTTAAATTATTTATAATAAAACTCCGAATTTGTTGAACATGGACAAATAACTTGAATTATTATATGACCAAATTTCCAGCAATCCAAAGGTTGTCGAAGTTCAAATGCTTTAATATAATTTCTGTTAAGACGATGTTAACTGTGCAAGTCTGAATAAATATGTGTTCTGCCAGTTTAATAAGATAAAGTTATTGGTTTAATCAGTAGATGGATGTGCTATTACAGCTTCTCTATTCGATTTGTTTTTCACAATAATGGGGAACTGTAAACATTCAGGCGTATGAGGTCTCGGCAAAAGATTTGTGCACCACATCCTGTCCCCCGGACATTTAGTATTCAATCTGAATTGTAGTCACATAACTATTGGCAAATGCAGTCTAAGAAAACACAGTATTAACAGAACACATAGGCACGTGCAGTATGTAAATAGACATAAACATTTGAATATTGCAATAGGCAAAAAAGGTTGAAAGCACTTTTAAATTACAAAATTAAATGATATTCGTGAAGGGACTTAAAACTATCACGAAGATGTCTTAACAGTAAATTGGTTGTACACCAAGAAACTAAAATACTGTTGCAATTTAGTAGAAATCATGTTCTAGTTATATGCCCAATAATTGCATTTATAAGCATGTATTAGTGGATATAACTCGTCCGTATACAAGTAGCATATAAATAAAGAAATGCTGGAGTGAAAGATATTAAGGTATGATAATGTATACTGCGATAATAATCTATGCAAGGTATCTAAAGACTAATACAATATATCTAATTATTGATCTCTATTAAAAACTCTTGAAAGACATATTATACCATGTTTGTACTAATGTCTATTGGTATTCGTCGACGACGTTACATTCATTTGCAATAGTATAAAGGTAATTTCTGTTGATTTACTGCCGTATGTGCATAGACGAGCCATGCCTCTATAGCGTTGACTTTTGTAAAGTTACGTTGGCATTATTTGACCTATATAATTCAATTGGTAACACTTAAATATTTCACAATCATTTAGAACGTTACTGTTCCTCACGACCAAAAGATAAGAGAATGTATATTTATATCAAAATGAAGAAATATCGAAAAACACGAATACTAAAAGAGATATACAACGAAATTAAGGGCTATTGCGCTTTGGGGCGATGAATGTCAGTCTATGTGGGATAAAACTAACATTTATAAAATTGAAACAATTTGTTTTATATCACTTATTCTGAAAATTGTGTAAGTGTTTTCAAATAAATCAGAGTTTCGCCTTGTCGTTAATCTGTTTCGAAACTGATTGTTGTGTATATATGGTTCATATACCAATTAATAAATGGACACAGATTCGCACATATATATACACATTTAAAATGCCATGGCTGACATAGATTCCAAATAGAAACATGCAATTAAACAATTGATATTTGATTATTTGTTAAACTTTGTCAGTTAAAATACACCAAATGTGTTTTTTTCCAGAGCAAACAAAATGATTCCCACTCTTGCTAATCTCCACCAAGGAGTATTAATGGGTAGCTGATCTGTGAGGCCGATGTCTCGTGGCTGCATACTGCGCAAAATGTAAATGGAAGACTTATATCCCTGTGATCGGTGGAGGAGGGGGGGGGGGTGGTAGATGTCAAAGTTGAAGATGAGCCTTTAATCAGAATCAGACTATAAATCCCATGCATTTACCATTTAAATGTGTGAAGAATATCTTCATGTTCATGTATGTTGTGAAATTCTAAAGGTAATTACGAAACGTTTCCATGGACAAATTATATATGTAATATGTTATAATATATAGGATTATATCATGCATAGCCACATATAGCTGTAAGTGACGAATCATGTTTCTTGTATTTAATTAAGTCTATTGTAAGTGATGCGTTTATGAAACATTAGAAGACAAACACGTCTTCAAAACACGTCAGTATGATTAATTATTTATTTGACATTTGCTGTTTGAAAGTGTATTAAACAGGTTGCAAGATGCCATTAACCTTAACCCTTACCACGACATTACCTTTCCATATTTCAACTTATGTAAAATGGGGATCCTTTTTTAAATAAATCTGGAACGAATGTATGCTATCTTAATATGTATGTTACCGTATAAAAAATGGTGCGCGTATATTTTCAACAGCGTGTAAATGCACAAATAGTGTTTATTAATATATTTATAAACTGTGTTACTAATTAACTGTTTTTTTTTCTTGTACAAATTATGTATTGCTATAGTTATAAATAATAATAAGATTTTAAATTCATTAACAATAATCATAAGCATAACAAACTTGCAATTATGCATATTGAAATTGTGCATAGGAAAACAAGTAAAGGCATACGAAGTTTACAAGAAAACAGCGTTTTAGCTGTGTTAAGTAATTATGTGAACCATTTCTTAACCATTATCGACGCGCTATTTTTATAGGTAATTAATCAATTCTAGTGGTATTTTTTTGGAAACGACGAAGACAACGAGATCTTATCGACAGTTTCTGCACAGTGTGACTTGAACCGGACAAGACGCGTAATCCCAGTCTTGACGACGATGTCTGAAAATAAAACTCGAGAAACTATTAGACCAATTGCTTCCATATACATATATCTATCTAAACGGGATACATTCAGAAGTGCTAAACGAACTTAATAACTCAACCAGTAGCAATATTAATAGTCTACAAAACAGGGAGTCTATAATTATACTGCTGAACTCTTTACAACAAGTATGCGTGAAGAAGCGGATCCGTTGCTATAAAACCATACCTTGCATAAAAATGCTTGTTATAGCGAAGTAGCGCATATTAATGATGCGGATTGGTTCGATAATGAATGTGTTTATTCTAAAAAAACAAACAAGCTTAAGACAAAACTAATAAGTGCAAAACAACAGAGAGTAGACATTTACTTTGCGTATAAAAAGCAATTTTGTCGCTCACATTATTGAAATAAATTTGATTTCTGTTTCCGGAACTTGATAAACCAATCACCACAGACGAAATTTTAAATTACAGATAGAATTTTGGAATAAGGTAAATCATGTGACTATGAGTATCCGCTAAAAAGTATTTTATTGAAAGCGCTTGAGAAAATGGTCTGCGGCCTACTCGTATAAGCGTACCTGGTCATATGTTACTAATGTTTAGCAGTTGTTATCTAAATTGGAGTTTACATCATTACGTGAATGTCCGTTATTGACCTTACTTAGATAAGCGATCAATTCTCTCACGACCATTGCCTCTTATCTTTTTGCAGTATATATATAGTACGGCAGTGTGACATGAGTGTCAAAGAACGCACAATGCTGCCCGCAATTATTCTTCTTCTTGCATATAACTTTTGTTGTACGCATGCCTATACGTTCCTTCCCGATCAAATGGACGGTACTGACTTGCTGCTAGAACTACTGAAGCGAATGGATGCAAAGGACAAAGAAATTAATGAGCTACGTGGAAGCATAAAAACTGCGATGACGCAGATTGATACACAGGATCTCACTATTGACGAACTTCGAAAGAAAGTATTCGAACACGAACATGCGATCAGTGTGATGGAGCAAAATCAGAAACGACAGGATGCAAACGTCAACAAACTTAATAAGGTTGTGAAATACATGCAAGTAGAAAATGTACAATTACGGAAATTGTATTCGAAATGCGGCAGAAAAATCCAGACGTTACATCTTCTCATTAAGAATGGTATAAAGAAAACTAAAACGTCGCCAACATTGAGTCAAGAAGAAACAGCAAACTACATAAAAGACGATAAAAATGCTATTAATGATAAAGTGGAAATAAGATCTAACAAATTCGAATCATCCATAACCGCAACCCATGACGGTGGTATCGCCATTGGAAAGACACACAAGGGTAAAAAAATTTCTTTTAAACATATGTTTGGAAAGATTTTAAACAATGATACAAGTCGTAAAACTAAAAGAATGTAAATAACATAATAATAAGACAAAGATTTAACTAAGGCGAAGATCCTTTTTGAGTAGAGGGTAATACTATAACAATGAGTTTTACCGGTATTATTATGATAATTATAATTGTTACTATTAAATTTGTTATGATAATTATTATGATGATAATCATCATCATCAGTGTCATCATCATCATCATCATCATCATCATCATCATCATCATCATCATCATCATCATCATCATCATCATATTTATTATTATTTATATTATTATTATTATTATTATTATTATTATTTTAATAATGCTATTTGGATATAATTATTTGAATAATTCACTTTAGGACGTGATGTGAATTCTCAAGCTGATGTTAAACGCCATGCTGGAACAGATTTGGTTGCTTTCTTCGCTACACTGACCAACCACGCCACGAATCTTAGTGTTGGCCAAAATCTAAAGTTTGATAACATCATTACCAATGTCGGCTCGGCATATAATCAGCACGTCGGAGCATTCCACGCCCCAGTTTCCGGTGTGTATGTGTTCATGTCAACATTGATGTCATACGACGGACAAAGTGGCCATTTTCAACTTGTTCGCAATGGAAATATTGTTTGCTTTATGTTTGTTGCTGGATCTAGTGGTGTATTTTCAGATACAAGTGGTAGTAGCTACGTCCTGTATCTTAACAAAGGTGACGTGATCACCATACAGAACATGCAATCTGGTAAGGGCGTTCTAGGGACTCGTTTCTCTTTCTTCTCAGGATTTTTGTTAAAAGAAATAGAGCAAGATCCTTCGATTGTTGGGTAATGTTGATGATACTGTTGATGTGAAACAAGTATTACATTAAGATAATTAAATCACCAAAACATGACTTAATTAATTCGTTAAATCTATTTAACTAATTGAATAGAGGTTTTCTCTCTATACATGTGTTTTTCGTTTCTGGATCCTGTTTAGAATTTAACTGAAAGACAACAGCCCTAGATCGCTAACCTGGAACTTGGAAGATTTTGACAGTTCAGAGCAGCTTTTTTCATGTTTGAATACAAGATGTTGAGTCTGACCAGGCATGTTTTTATCATCTGAAACTACTTTTAAAGGCTGTTATTATATAATTAACTGTTAAGATTGCGTTACAACAGGATTGAGAAAAAAGATACGACTTTTTGATTGGTTCAAGAGCAATATTTGTAAAACTTCCCCGCCCCCTGTCCGCATGTTTTTCAATGAACCAGAACCATTTTAAAACTTGGTCGAGATATATTGTTCGAGCAAATGTTCTAAGCAAGCGCAAAAATAATACTGTTGTTGATGCAAATGTGGATGATGTTACTAATCATACAGTAAGAAATAATGCTAATAATACTACAGCTAATAATAATAAAATAATAATAATAATGATAATAATAATAATGATAATAATAATAATGATAATAATAATAATAATAATAATAATAATAATTTATCATCATCATAAAGATAGTGAAATTAATGGTATCACAATAAATGTCATACATTTGTTGAAAATATTAACATTTAAAATAATCTGAGATCTCGAAGCTTTTAAAAAAACACTGATTATCGTTCAATTAATGACATGGACCGTATAGTCATCAAAATGGACTCCCTATATCAAAAAAAGGTAAAAGCATTTATGGCACTTATAAAAAATATAAAAAAATAGTATAGCAACGAACCCAAACGGTACGACCGAAACCAGAAAAGAAGCCTGGAAAAATATCCACTGTGCCAAATACGACCAAAGAAATCTGAAGCGCATCGTCTTTATCTTAAAAGCACAAGTAAAATATACAAGAAAACAATGAAACAATGTTATAACATATTTAAAAAGAAAAATGCTTAAAGAAAATCATAGACAAATACAAACCCAAGAGTTTTCTGGATAACTATTTCAGGCAAAAAAACGCAACACGGTTGAAGCCAAGATTGATTTAATGGAAAACCATTTTAAAGCTGTTAATAGCGACGCCGTAAAAAATCTATGATACAACTAAATCATGTATCATGTGTAATTGTGAAATATCGAATTATTTCTCAGGTTTATTGTGAGTAAGGCAATGAGAAAATGTATCCCCCCCCCCTTCTATTTTAATTATTTTTAATTGACCTACATTCACGTTTTGAAAATAATAGATATGTCGATTGATAAAAATTTCATACTCATTCAAACGACAACGATATGTTTAACTATTTCAAACTGTTTGTACGCTGCCGACCACGTTATCGCAGCAGAATCAGCAAACGAGCTTCAAAATTATTTAAATGTGTGTTCCCAATATTGTGACATGTGGAAACTAACTGTTAACCCGGAGAAGTTAAGAAATGGTTATTTTTAGTAAAGGTAGAAAAGTTGATTACAAATTTTACAATAAAGATCATCAAATTGAAATTGTTAAACATTGTTAATACCTGGGTATTTCATTCAATAGCAGTGACTGTTTGATCAGACCAAAAAGTATCTAGCCGAACTGGCAACCAAAGAAATGTACTGTCTCTTTAATAAATGTAGTAACCTCGATTTACAAATAGATATGATAATTTATCTATTTAACAAGATGATTAAAGCTATTCTTTTGTACAGTTGTGAATGTTGGGGTTTTGGAAATAATTATGTATTAGAAAAAGTTCAGTTAAAGTTTCTGAAAATTATATTAGGGGTTAAGGCTAATACGGCATCTTGCATATATACGGAGAAACTGGAGTAAAGCCCCTCCAGATTGATTTGGAAACTAGAATAATTTATTTTTGGTCTCAATTGGCCCATCCATTTTGTTTAAAATTGTCATATCAAATTTAAAACATCTTATTCAATATACATGCAACAGAAAATGCTAAATTTGACTGGATGGAGTTTATACGAAAAATTTGTGTTAATTGCGGAATGATTAATATTAGGCGGTTTCGTGATTTTCCAAATTGCACCTGGTCCATACAAAGTATGAAACAAAAACTTTCAGATCTTTTTATTAATGAATATTACTCAGATATATATAACTCAAGTAAATGCAGTAATTAAAGATTACTTAAAGATACATTTGGATTCGAATCTTACCTTGTTAAAACTCAAGATAAATTTTTAAATTACGTGATACAAGTTTGTTCAAGAAATAACAGGTAACCTGTTAAAACTTGAAGTTGGCATGGAATAGAATCGAACCAAAGCCTGTGTTATTTATGTAACTCCAAAAATCATGTTAGCGATGAATCCCATTATTAACTTGTGTAACGTGTTTACCGTTTTTTCGGGATATATACAATAGCAACTAACACCAGTGGTATTTTTAAACATACGGAATTTCCTTGGGCTTTATTTAGCCGTATGATTAGATACTCACTCAATAACATAAATTTTAACTGGAATCAATGAATATTTATTTATTCGATGATGAACGTTTAATCACTTTACAAGCCGGTTTTGTATGCGAAGAGTGACTTAGATGTCTTTGATGACTTGCGTGACTTGAGTCACCTTCGGATGACTTGAGTCGACTTGGGTTGACTTGAGCCGACTTGGGTCGACTTGGGTTGACAAGGGTTGACTTGGGTTGACTTGGGTCGACTTGGGTTGACTTCGGTCGACTTGGGTTGACTTGGATTAACTTTGGTTGACTTTGGTTGATTTGGGTCGACTTGGGTTGATTTGGATCGACTTGGGTTAACTTGGGTGACTTGGGTCACCTCGGGTGAACTGTGTCACGTCGGGTGTCTTGGGTGAACTCGGGTGTCTTTTGTGACTTGGGTCTCCTCGGGTTTCTTACACCTATAGCAACGAGTCTGCAGTGTCCCCTCTTGCAAGGAAGACAATCGGTCAGTGTAGTATAAGCGACAATAAGTAGCTTGACAGACTCAGGCTGACCTACGAGACCTGACACGTGCACTAACTTATATTTCCAATGGAATCCTGTGACCCGAGTCTCTAGGCTACCCAGCAAGCTATGGTATATTGCGCAAAATGGCTTGGTCATCCCACTCAAAAGGCATCCAAAGTCAAAGAAATGTTCATGGCTTAGGCTGACCTAAGAGACCACAAACGTGCACTGTCTTATATTACCAAAGGAAACCTGCAACCCGGACTTATATATGAGTCTCAAGCTTACCCGGCAAGCTATGGTATATTGTGCAAAGTTGCCCCTGGATCAACCCCACTCAAAAGCATCCAAAGTCAAAGATACGTCCAATTGTGTATGATCTCTAATAACTGCAACGTATTAAACGTTGTGATCTATTCGGTAATCGTACGCAGACTGCCTGCTCCCTTTTTTTATTGAGTGCACCGGGATTGTCTCCCATATGGCCATCGCCCCCAGAAAGACGTGTTAGTTGGTTACGGGGGATAGTGCAAGATACATGAGACACCCCGTTCCAGAGGTGACCCTGGGTCTTTAAGTGCCCGGTGTATAGCACCTAGTACACTGCACCTCGGTTTAACGTCTCATGCGAAAGACGAGTTAGTAGGTTAGGTGCAGCGGGGGATCGAACCAGCGATCTCTGGATTGTGAAGCCAGTGTGTTACCACTAGACCATGGATCCGCTACGACTGCCTGCTCCCATAAGAGCAGCGCTTTAAATACTGATAGTTCACGTGACCCGCTTGCTAAAGACGTCATCCTACTATTTCATTTCATGAAAACACAACCCTACTGTTTAAAACAATCGTTGTAAAATACTGCGACTATATTCTGTAATAAATATTGTGCATCTTTATAACCGACTTGTATTATTAAATCATCAAATTATGTACATAAAAATACAATGATCAATCAAAAATGCACACGCTTTTTGCGTGGAACTTACCGAAAAGTCAACAATCTCTTGCACGACGGTTACATTACATTCACCTCTGTGTTGGGCTCAGAACGGACTTTTGTTATGAAAGCGTCTCATTCATGTCATGATCATTCCAAGCGTTCATCATTGAGGTTACAGTATACTTAACAATCTCTTGCACGACGGTTACATTGCATTCACTGCATTAAAGAAAACCATCTCATACCATGATATCTTATCTTAGTCTTAATTCATTATTATACAATTGATATGGTTTTTTGATGTTAAAAAACCAGCATACATACATGCGTCGAAGCAATACCTAACGTCACCCAATAAAAAATTTGTTCAATTGTGTACATATTTGTGAAGTGCGTGGAATGATTCCATCTGCGTAAATGGGCAATAAAATAGTTCCAAAGAGTTGCATTAAAACTCGCAAGTCTTTGAACGATTTATCGTTAATTTAAAATTTCTATTTCATTATTTTACGCCTCTGATCATAAAAATTCTAAATCAAATATACATTGAATGCGTTTGTTCGGTTTTACTTATTTTATAGGCAAAATGGCATGCTGAGCCTTACGCAGAGGTGTATGTGAGAGCAAGGAACGACAACTCTGCGTGGAGATTGAAAAGTCAAATGCTTGCACATGGGAAACGTACTTTCGTTTTAATGTAAATACTAGGAATGAACTCAACGAAAAAAGAACCTAAAGGATAAAGTACCGACCAAAATCGTCACACGTGAATGTAATGCGCTTAAATACCTTGAAAATGTTTCATTGATAACAAATATTACACGAGACCGAGTACTATTAAGTTTTAATCGTTGATGTACATCAATTAACATAATAACAGTTCTTACAGGAAACTGCGTGTGTTCGTTAAGGAAATATTAAAACAGTTTTAATGTTTAACATGTTTTTCGTATAATATTGATCAATACATTTAAATACTGTTTGTTTTCCCCTATGCTCAAATGCAAAAATAGTGTTCGAGTGTTGTTAAACTCGTAAATATGATCTCCCTTTCAATGAAAAAAACTATGTATCTATGTATCTACCAATGTATTTTTGTGTAACCTTTTCTATTACTGGTATGTTATGCATGAACTCATGAACTGAGCTGAAAATAAATAAACTTGGTAAACTTAACTTGGTATTTAAAATAGTTACACTTGTTTGCGACTTATTTGGGTTTTTCAATTAATAGTATTCTTAGGCTTTTGAAGTACGAGTTCCTCCATCACCAGATAAATACTACTTTGCATACTACACAAACTTATTGTTGTTTATTCAATGATATGTATATGTGTTTGTGTTATTAGCAGTTTGTCTGTTGGGTACCATGCTTACGGTACGTAACATAAATAGGTCTGCCTAATGGTAAATTGTTCGTCATCTTAAATAGTTGAATGATGCGCGCCTGCAAAAGAAATGTTATTACAATTGTTACAGGAATGTTCAAGTAGCACGGCCTGAATTAGCTGCTGTTCATTATCTAGTACTCTACAGTTAATGTGTGATTATTCATAATGAAACAATTGCAATGCATGAAGTCAAATTGGACCGAAACGTGGACTGTCTTACCGGTTGCTGCCATGTTGACTGGATACGGCACACTTTTTTAAACGCCTCTTTGATCACTCGGTGAGTCTTTGTGTTCTTGATGGTTCTTGAAGGTATTCCCCTTTAAACATCTTGAAGCAACATTTTCCAACTGCATGAACTTAATGACACATGTTTCTTTTCCGTTTTAAACACGGTCGATGTGGTAGCAAACTAGTTTTAGCCAACGATACCCACCTGTAAATTGTGGTATAAATGGTTTTGGAAACTATGGTGCGAGAAACTTTCCACTTGATTCCTGTGGTGAACCTTCATACCGCTGGCATGCTTGTAGACCCATTTCAAATAAATGAATAATAGGTAAGAAATCATGAAAAACTTATTAAATTGTACCATTAATAAGTTAAATAACTTTGTAACTAAAACCGTGTTCCATCATTTTGAGCCAGAATGACACCTGACGGATTGAAGGGTTTCATGGAAAAGTTAAAAGGACTTCACACAGATAAAACTGAGTGACATAAACGTTCTACCACACAATAGCATGAAGTATAGGTTCGGATTGTGGCTGTTATGATCATCAAGTTGTATCATTATAATCGACTTGTTAACTTAAACCAATGCTACGACACGAATTAAAAATATTATTATTAACATCACACAAAGATTGCAACTAAGTCTTAACATGTTATGTCTTGAAGTGAAAAGATACATTTTTAAATGTTAAAATGATAATTGTATTCCAAATTACGACGGTCTTTTACACAGTTTAGCTTTCTTCTACAAAATATATAATTCATTTAACTTATCGGAAATAAAAGCAACATCGTGATCACTAATAAGAAATTTTTATGGACCAAATCTACTTATATAAACAAGACAGCATAATGTAAGTTGTTCTTTAAACGCAATACATATCAGAAATATTATATATTCCAATTCAGGTCGATGTAACTCTAACTTTTTAAGAAAAACTCACCGTATGCACTCTCTCTTATTTTTGTTTAGTTTCTATTAATTCTAGTTCAATGTATAAACGCGTCTGTGTATATACTCTTTAAAGTACTGAAAAACAAGTTTGTAAGCACTATATAAACCTACTTTTTACTACATGTTTTGTATATGCTTCTTAGACAATTACAATGGAATTCCATTGAAAATTCGCAATTTACTATAAGTGCATGTCCACATTGTGTCATCCGTGTATAAGTCTCTTTTTTTACATATGTCATAATGCACTGCATTGTCCATGTGTATTTGATTGATATATTTCAATGTATAAACGTGTCTGTGTATATACTGTTTAAAGTACTCAAAAACAGGTTTATATACACTATATAAACCTACTTTTACTACATAATTTGTAAACGCTTCTCAAAAAATTACAATGGAATTCTATCGAAAATTCGCAAAATACTATAAGTGCATGTCCACATTGTATCATCCGTGTATATGTCTCTTTTTACATATGTCATAATGCACTGCATTGTCCATGTATATTTGATTGATATATTGAAATAAAAAGTTTATACATTGAAAAATATATATATATATTTCGAGTATATATGAAAGGCTAGTCGTGTATATCACGATTGTATAAAGATGCAGAAAGTATTTTTGAATTAAGAAGTGCAAACCAAAATAGACAATTTATTGAGCATCGACCTTAAAAATATTCAATGTAGTTTAAGCAATTCCATATTATTTGAGGATAACAGAAAAAATGACACATTGGAATTCTTTATTTATTTTTAATGACATGTATAAGCATTCCACAAATTCCCGAAATGCCCGTTGATTTATTTGATATATTTTAACTGATTTCCTGATTTAAAAAAAGTTTGGACCATATCTACCGTACTAAAGTGCTGATGTTGACAAGTTTGAAAGTTGCATATCTCGGGCTAAACGACGACAAAATCATCAAACCATCAGCTGCCATAATTAAATTTCGAATTTTAATTCTTAATGACATATTTGTATGAGAAGAAAAGATAAATTATTAGCTGTCATAACAACGCTAAAATGAACGGCGACTTTAGTTGTCTTTAGTTCCGCGAATTTAAAAAAAAGGTGTATCGCTTTTGAGGTGGCAATCGCACAGTGACCTCCACTGTATTGAGTGCCTTTAATACCTTTAAAGACCACATGAGTAAAAAGAACAATCTATTATTTTATTCCTATTCTTGTGTTTAGTTAATTCGTTGCAAATAATGAAATTCAGTTTTCCTGGAAAACGGACAAATTATTGACAGGTTCTGATTATTAACTGAACAAAATATCATAGTTTGTCCAGTCCATTTTTGCACAAAAATGAGCCACAGGCGTGTGAGGTCTTGACAAGGGATTCGTTCGCTATTGCAGACTTTAGAGTACTGTTTAGTGTATAAGATGGATTCCTCAATGCCCATTTATACCGCATTACACATGTTGTACGCTGTAAGGGTTGTTTTTGTTACCTCCTCCTCCACCCGGGCGTTTGGTTATACTCGGAATCGTATTTACACAACAAATAGCATTTTCAGTCGTAGAATACAGAATTGACTTAGATGAACTGCGAATGACCAGCCGAGATTATCTCGAGTTATCGTGTTGAAGGTTTGTTTAAAGTTTTAAGACCGAAACTCCCTTTTCAAATATGATAGTATCGGTTTTGTATTTTATAACTGTCGCAAAACATAAACCAAAACATTTGTGTTTTCATCAAGTAGGAATCATACTAAAAGCATTTTTGAAAACAAAAACAACTAATTTTTTATCTCATAATATTCTGATCAAATGTAGTGGAGCTTAGTTATAAAGTCGCGGATGAGAATAGCCACTTTTACACGTTTAAAATGTACCACACGACTTTCTCTTGCTTAATAATTGATAGAAACGTGGCTCACTTCTTTGACACAGACCTTCCAAACATTTTCCAAATAATGAAAACTGACATTCAGTCAAATAATAAATCCATATGTGAATTAAATGAATACATGAAACAGCAAATACTGTCGTACTTGGGGCGTAAAAATCCCGAGCGCCCATCACCGAAAATGTCTGTAACGTATGGAGTTGATAAACCTGACACGCTTCTAAACAGCAGTATTGAACAAGACTCCCGAACAGTAGAGAATGCCTCCCGAGTAGTAAACAATGACTCCCGAATAGTAGAGAATGAAGCGGTCACGGATATCGAGATAGAGACAGAAGCTAAAGATGAATTAACTGAAGTTACAGAGACTGATTTACAAGCAAAAAGGGACACAAGTTTTGATATTGATTGTGCCACCCAAACAGAATCGGTAGAAAATGCCATAATTAAGGAAATGAAGATCATGAATGAACTACTGATAGATACAAAATTCCGATTAAACAATTTTCAACAGGAGACTACATTGCAACTTTCACAATTAAGAGATGAAATCGCAAGTTTTAAAAACACAATCTCTTTAGCTAACCAGCAATCAACAGATAAAGTAGAAACAATTAGTCAGAGTACGGAAAAACTCTGTAAAGGCATGAAACAAGCCATCGACGCACTTCACAGAAATTACCATCAGTGCATGATAAAATTAAGAAGATAATACCATCTACAGCGAATATGGCGGAACGGTTGTTATAAAATGAGAGCGTTGAAAGAGCTACAACTGAAACACCTCAATCAGAAAAAAGTAATAATAACGGAAGCGGACTTGAATGAAAAGAAAGAGAACAGTCCCCAACGGCACAAATACTCGAAGTAAATACTGATATTGTGGACACGGCAGATAGAGCAGATACAACTCTAATAATAGCTGACTCAATTCTAAATGGTATTAAACGTCGTGGATTGAATAAAAATACACACATTAAAACTCTACCAGGACGGAAAATTAAAGACATTCGTTTGACGCTGGATTCATGGGACATGACAAAATACAAAAATGTGATTATATATATTGGTGGGAATGACATGGCGGAAGGAGGCGACGCAACAAAAGCATATCGTGATATAAAGCGACTGCTACATGAACTTAATGGACATAACTGCACTGTATACTTGTGCACAGTTGCCCCGAGACGAGATGCAGATGTAGTTCCGCTAAATAACATAATTAAACAAATATGCGAAGAAACAGATGCTCAATATATTGAAGTGTATACAGTCTAACCTGTCAATAAAGACCACTTAAGAGATTTGGCCGTTGTGGTCTTTGTTCACAGGTGGTCTTTATTCGCAGGGTCCATTGAAATTTTGCAAAATATGCTAGTAGGATTTTAACAGGTACCTAATCTATGTATGTGCTCTATTGCTTAAATGGTGGAATACTAATGCATGTATAATGTCATAAAGGATTGAAAACACAGTTTTCATTTTATTTTTATTATTTCAATTTCCTTATGATTTTATTGTTTATTTCATTAATCATATCCTGTATAAATAACTATTGACATACATGAATATGTACTTGAACTGACACATTCTGTATCGATAATCTTTGCACGTCTTATCACGGAGAAATTTAAGAAAGGAATGTATGTTTGTATTTGGCATTGTAATTGTAACGAAACCGTAAATTTCCTTAATGAGTTGATGAAAGCCCTAAACTTTTGTTTGATATTTTCGGCAATTACAGGTAGTACATTAATTTCGAGTCACTAAAATACAAAGGCAACTTCTTACACTTTCGACCTACTGATGAATGCATAAAAGAAGCACCAATTAGCAATGTGTGTTAAGTAAACAAACAACTGCTATCGCGTGCAGTAAACTTTCACTTGCCAATATCTCCATAGCGACCGACGAGTCTACTGGTTAGATGTTTATCACGTGACTATCACAGCGTCATGGTGGCCATTTTTGTTATTGAAATTTGCGAAATCGTTGATTGTTATGATTGAAGTGGTCTTTGTTAGGCATCCGGACGAGGCTCAAGGAATGGCTATTCACGTGACGGAAGAGGAAGGTTTCAGACGCAAACCGGCATTTACGGCTACCGAGATCATGCACCAGGTCATGAACTTGAGGAATGGCAACTCACGTGACGGGCGCGATAACTCTCAGACGCAAACAGGAAGTAACATTTTCCGCAGTTACGCATCTGATCGAGGCTCAAGGAATGGCGATTCACGTGACGGTAGGGATGGTCAGAAGAATAGTCTACATTCATATAAGAACAATACTAATTATGGACAACAACAAAGACATTGTCATTTCAATAATCACAACACTAGTGAATGAAGACGATTGAGTTCGGCTCCGTAGGAACGCGTAGACAGACACAAACATGTACTGTTACACAACAAATTTAAAGCACTTAACAAGGTTTGTGAAAATTGTAATTTTAAGATTTGTATATGTAATGAATCCAAAATAGTGCTACAATATGGTGATATAAACCGTGTTTTTGATGCCAGTATTCAAGTTTCTGATAACTCACAACAATGTCATAATATGTCATGTAATAATAATCAATGGGGGGAATCACGTGGTCAGAATTGAGAAAACATGGCCGCCGTTGCCTCGCTTAGATTGAAAAATTGAGTGTTCAAACAGGTACATCTTCCTTATTACTTACTTGTTTTTAATCGGATAACGCCTATCATAGGGCCAGCCGGAAGCGGTTGGTTTCATAGAGTATCAACCGTTTCCCTCTGGTTGGTCGGAGTGTGGAGATTACTCATGGAATATTTTGCGATTTCTTGAACCGTCAATTGCTGTTGTACACGGACTAACAATGATATCACAGTTTTCACAATAATAAGCACTGTTTAAGTACCAGTTGTGCATGTGGACGCATTGTAACTTACAAAAAATGGATACATCGATTGCTAATGACGTTATTTTCAAGGTAAATTGAGTTTCGATTGGTTTTGACGATTGCTGTTGAGCACGCACATGGCTGTCATACACGGACAACTTCTAGAAAAACTGTTGTTGAGCACGCACATGTCAAGGAATACCGTCTTCTCCGCCGAATACGTCTAATACAACGTCGCATGGGCATGTTCTGGTACATAAAGCGATACATATCTTATGTATCCAGCAAAACACACATTTTGGTTGAAAATTGCCGTGTTTTTTCTCATTAACTGCAAAACAAAACGAAACACACAAAACAACTTTCATGTATGCTAAGCATATACTCAACACATATAATTATGAAATAGATTTCCCGTGATTCTCTAAGTACTAACACTTTTCCAATAAAATAGTTCAGTATTAAAACTATCAACATATTTATAACTGTTTTCACAGAGTCAGAAGCTCAGGAAAAGTACAAAACTGCTCACATAGGCACCAAACAGTATTGAAAGGGCCTTCGGGTTTTGGAAGCGAACCTTTCATGTCCTTCATGGTGAGGTATGTAAGGAAATTGTTTATATTATAAATTATACAATTTAGTGAAGATTATAAAATAAAATGTATTTAATCAACAAAGATTGTTAATGGAAATAGACATAATCATATATTTCTAGGCGTATCAAGTCTAAGAGTCGGAAAAAAAGTTATAAATAACTTAACAGTATTTTTGCATGCCATAGACACACTTCAATTCTTAAATTGAACTTACTAATAGACGGAAAAATATGCTGAATATTCTAAATATGAATAAATGTAACTGATTTTGACATATTGAACAAGTCAATGTAACAGCATTATACACAACTGTCTCGTTTTACTTTAAGTACTGATACATTACTGAGTGCAAGCTAAAACAATTTAAACATTTTTAGATATGTTTTTGTGTATCTGTTAGAGCTCATAAGAAATACATAAGATATTAGTAAATTGTTACACTCGGGGAAAAAGTAGTTGTTACTATTTACTCTGCATCAAGTATTGGGTACACATTTGACAACATTTTTAACAATGTCTTTTGATGTAACATTATTTTTCAATTTATTCCTCCAATTTCTGTTTATAACAGATTGGAATGAAGCCTGCCAAGGTCAGCCGCATCATCCTTGCCTGTGCTGTTCTTCATAATCTGCGGTTGATGTGGGGGGAACCAGCAGTGGATCCGGAACCTTTAGAAGAGATTGCCAAGGGAGAGATGTTTCAGGCTGTATCGGATGGGAGAAGAGTTAGAGATACCATTATCGCAAATTACTTTACTTAGGAAATTAACAGATTAAATATAAATGTTTTCATTATATTTGTGCTTGTATATCTCTGAGTCATACACTGATAGTTTGGTTCCTTGTTTGTTTATATGGGTTTAACAGCATTGGAACAACCATTCAAAAAGTGAACAAAATATATTATTTCAATGCCTATATTATATTTTTGAAACAAGGTTTTGGTAATAGCCTCATTTGTACTCACTCATTTTTGGATTTTTTTTAATGAGAATATCAGTCTGTACTGTGTTTCTTTCGTAGAACTTTTCGTGTTTGTCTGTCAAGCTGTTCTGTTTGGCATATTACACCATCTGCACCTCGCTCAGTGACCTGTATGTGTTTAAATATTTTTGTTTTTATTGGTTTACTCTATTAACTACTTAAAAAAATGATGAGCATTGTTCTGAATGATTTTGATTATTGATAGCATTCAGCTTATTTATTATGGTTATAGTTAAACAATGATAGGATTCTATTGGTTCAGTATGTCCGTTTAATTGATAGCAAATAATTTCAATTTAAAGAATATGACATTGTCATTATATAGTTTAAAGTTGAATTTTCAGCTTATATAAATGAAACTAGGTCCACGAATAGTTATATACATACATATATACATACTTAGTCTGAGGCTCTTTCTTGTTACTGTTGCAACTTGGGTGTTCATCTGTATCTGCTGATGCACATCTTGTCTGCATCTCTGATGAACATTCATTATAGATCACTGTTATAGATCAATTATGTTAAGATCATATTATTTGTTTCATTGAGTCAACTTTGTTAAAGCAATAGATATTTTGAAGTTTTTATTTGTTTTATACATGATATACAGTAGAGATATAATATTGGAAACTGATTCGTACACTGTTAAAATCGTCAATAATCGAAGTTTAGTCTAAACATAATAAAATCTTGGGCAAAATACCACTTTAGCCCCCCACCAGAGGGGTGGATATGCACACGGAATGAGCCCACTGTGTTCATTCAGTATGAATTCACACCTCTGGCGTTATAGTGTTATATTGCCAAATCTTGAGAAATGAATGAACAGTCAAACCAATACAATTTTCTGATTGTAACCACAATAACACTTCGATCAGATAACGGCTTCAGACTGTATGAAAGACTTGTTTAACAACGGTAATTTCAAACATAACTTTTTAACCATTTGTTTCGTAAATTAAATAATTGTACCCCACTCTTGATTTTCCCAACGATGGCAGCTTCCAAGTCCATATTAATCCATTTTGCTATTTTGACTATAAATGTCGTGTCCAAAACATATTTGATACGTATTATACGTTATTCTATGTCTGATATAGCTTATTTTCAGTACCAATTCATAATTTAATAGCATTTTTAGCAAAGTACTACAGAAATACTTACCTGCGGTAACGCTGGCCTAAACTTTATATTGCAAGTGTAATGAAGTTATAGGATCAAAGCTTATTGATGAGTGTTGTTGTAAACTAGTTAACTTGTGAATTGAAATGTGACTGAGTTTATGTCTGTAGCTATAAGGTTTTATGCCCGCTTCGAGGTTATATGTTCAGTCTGTCCTCTATCCGGCTCATGTAAAACGAGTACTGAAAAGAGACCAATGCAAGACTATTATTTCAAAAAAAAAATTCTTGATAATACTAACCTGGGACGAAAAATGCTACTAATCTACATTATCAAATGTGTTATGTATATTCACTCGAAAAAACAATACTTTTTACAAAAAAACTTGATGAATTGATCTCTGAAAGCGTAAAACACAGTACACAATCTGTAGGAAAAAAAATACATTTTCAAGTTGTTTAAATACATGCCCAATGCCAAATCATATTCATCCTTTATGTTCTGGTCACAAACTGTATAGAAATAGGGTAAAATGTTATCCTGTCTTTATATGTACTTGTCCCTTAAGCATGAACAATTGTTCTGAAAACAATAGAACATTCACTTAAATGACAATATCATGAAGCGATTTCTTCAAGCAAAAACAGCAATCCTAAACAAATATAAATAAAACTGTCTGGAGGAAAAGCAACCTTTTCAAATACTCGCAAGCCATTACAAAAGGCAGCTACACCGAAAGAGGCTAGCAAAAAAAATCCTTTTGAAAATACAATGTTGAAAATAGCCAATTTCGTATAAGAATTATCATTTTCAGTGCGTTTACATAAGATATGTATCACTACATGTATCAGAACATGCCAATGCAACGTTGTTTTGACTTATTCGGCGAAGACAACGATATTCCTTGACATGTGCGTGCTCAACAACAGTTTTTCTAGAAGTTGTCCGTGTATAACAGCCATGTGCGTGCTCAACAGCAATCGTCAAAACCAATCGAAACTCAATTTACCTTGAAAATAACGCCATTAGCAATCGATGTGTCCATTTTTTTGCCAGTTTCAATGCGTCCGCACAACCAACTGGTACTTAAACAGTGCTAATTATTGTGAAAACAGTTATATTATTGTTAGTCCGTGTACATCAGCAATTGACGGTTCAAGAAATCGCATAATATTCCATGAGTAATCTCCACACTCCGACCAACCAGAGGGAAACGGTTGATACTCTATGAAACCGCTTCCGGCTGGCCCTATGATAGGCGTTATCCGATTAAAAACAAGTAAGTAATAAGGAAGATGAACCTGTTTGAACACTCAATTTTTCAATCTAAGCGAGGCATCGGCGGCCATGTTTTCTCAATTCTGACCACGTGATTCCCCCCATTGATAATGATGTTTCATTCTCAAGCCCTATTGCAAATAAAGGATTAAATTTTTGCGAGGATAAAAATGATTCAGCAGGGTCTACCTTGAAATTTTCAACTAAGGAACTTCATATCGTAAGTTTAAACATTCAACACTTTTTGCCAAAACTTGATGAAATTAAGTACCTTTTGTTGTCTGAATAATGTTATGTGGATGTCATTGGGTTTTGTGAAACATTTTTGAACGAATATTTATCTGATGTAAATTTAAATATTCGAAATTCGTAAAGACAGAAGTCAGGAAAAGGGGGGGGGGGTGGAATCTTACTTAATATAGGTAACCATATACCATTTAAACATAGGCTAGACTAAGAGCCTGAAGGGATTAAATCTGTATGTATTGAGATATGCTTTTAAAACACAAAATCTTTTCTGTTACATTTTATCTATCGTCCACCTAATGAGACGCAAAAAGGATAGAAAAATTTGATGCGTTACTTGATAAGTTTGAGGGTTTAAACTTTGAGTATCACATATTAGGTGATATCAATTTTAAATACTTTGCTGACAGCAAGTCCGATGAATGCAAAATGTGGTCAAAAAAATGTATTAAATCATGACCTCTTGCAAATGATTAACACACCAACCAGAGTCACAGATAAATCGTCGTCAATAATTGATCATATATATATACTAATCGAACTGACAGAGTAAGTACTACTTATGTCCCACAAATATCTATAAGCGACCACTATCCGGTATGCATGACAAGGAAAATTAACTATAAAATCTCGAAACAAGGCACTCACTCGAATATTATATATAGATGCTTTAAAAAGTTTGCAATATATGATTTCCAATTTGATCTATCGATTTCGCAACTAAATTTAATTGAAACTGTCCACGATCCAAATATGTCCCTTCAATCTTTATAGAATATATATAGAATATAGAATTTTGAATAGCGTTTTAGAAAAGCACGCCCCTTACAGCCAAAAGAGAATAAAAAGCACACATATGCCAAATAAACAAAGAAGTTATTAAAAGTATGTGCGATAGAGATCACTTCCGCAAAATTAAAGACTGGGACAATTATAAACTGTTACGAAATAAAACTACGGCATTAATTCGCAAAAGCAAGGAAGAATATTACAACAATGCTGTTAAAAATGGTACTAGTACGGCACATATTAAGAAAAAATTGAAAATGATATCTAATAATGACAATGATCAAAACTGCGGAGTAAATTTGCCAACTAAACTTTTAGTGAACGGTGTGTATGTCGAGGACAAAAGTAGGATCCTAATTGCCTTAAATGAGCATTTTACAAACATATCAAATATTGTTGATAAGCTTAAATGTTATGAAGAAAACTTTGCTTATTTAAAATTATATCTCGACAAATTCTTAAAAGAGCATGAATTATCTTTAAATTACATTACCCCTCTCGAAGTAAGTAAAATAATTGGCAATTTAAATGTTAACAAGGCTACGGGAATCGACGGGATCGGTGCAAATATTATAAAATACTGTGGAGAGCATATTATTTTACCAATTACCTCGATAATTAAAAATTGTATTCGTACTGGAATTTTCACCGATTTGTTAAAAGAAGCGTATGTTCTACCAATATATAAAGACTCAGACAGAGAGGACTGTAATAACTGTCCGATTTCAATTTTGCCAACTATATCCAAAATATTCGAAAGACATCTTTCAAATGAATTAAAAGAATTCTTTCGAATAACAAATGTGTTAAATAAACATCAGTCAGGCTTTAGAGAAAATCATTCTTGCCAAACAGCACTGATTCGACTCATTGACGAGTGGCTAAAAGATGTAGATAATGGTAATTGTATTGGTTCTGTTTTTATTGACATGAAAAAAAGCTTTTGATTTAGTAGATCATGAAATACTGTTGTACAAACTTAAACTCCATCACTTTTCGAATGTTACCTTGTTCCTTTTTCATTCTTATCTGAGTCAAAGAGAACAATGCGTTAAACTAGGGACTAGTTTTTCTACCCCTCTAACTATTAAGAGTGGTGTCCCTCAAGGTTCTATTTTAGGCCCTCTCTTGTTTCTTATTTATATAAATGATATTGGTTTATTACTAAACCAATCAGACATAGACTTGTATGCTGATGACTCTACACTATATGCTACAGGGGCCAATCCTTCAGAAATTCAAACTAATTTACAAAATGACATTTATTCCATACAAAATTGGTGCACCCTCAATAACATGATGTTAAACCCTAGTAAATCAAAATGCTTGCTTATTGGCTCAAAACAAAAGATTAAAAATATCAACCTTGATCTAAGAACAAATAATAATGCTATTGAAAGTGTCACCAGCAATAACATTTAAGGACTTTATTTTGATCTTACATCTGCAATGGAAAGTACACATTGATAAAACATGCTCTAAAATAAGCAGTAAAATAACTCTTCTAAAAAAGATATCAAATTATCTCTCTTTTGATACGAAGAAATTATTTCATAATTCATATATTCTAACCTGTTTCGATTACTGTTGTACGATCTGGGGCAACGCTAATAAAACCAATTTAACAAAAGTGAATATTTTACAAAAACGCACAGCGAAATTCATTCAACAACAGCCAAATAAAACACCATCCAAAGAATTGTTTTTACAGCTTAATTGGCTCTCATTTAATAATAGATGTAAATACCACACGGCAATCTTGATATATAAATGTGTCAATAATCAGACTCCAGAATATTTAAATAATATTATAACTTTTTCTCAAAATCAAAAATATAGCTTAAGATCTGCCACCCATAACGATATTGTTAATACCAAAGCGAATACTAGTTATATGAAACGAGCTTTTTCATATCATAGCATGGATATTAGGAACAGTATACCGATGAAAATAAGAATGGCATGCTCTATCTCTGCTTTTAAAAGGCAATATAAAGCACATTTATTTTCTAATCAATAATATATCATGTGTTGTTGTTGTTTTTTCTAATCAATGATATTTCATGTGTGTCTGTCTAAAAGGCAAAATGTGTGTTATGTATTGGTGTAAGAAAATATTGTTTGAATGTTGTACTTGTTATAGACCTATTTGTGCATGTTATTTTAAGAAGGCCACATTGTAAAAAAGTATTGATTCATCTGCATAATATGTATAAGGTGTCATTGTCTTTATGTGTAACCTTCTGTAAATAAAGCTTTTATTATTATTATTATTACTTCTTGCGCCTTAAAGTCAAATTTGGTTGGCAAACATGGCATTTATCCCATTCGTCATAAATCAATTTTTTAAAGTTCATAATAAACAATTCAGTAAATGCGAATATAAGACAATATAGTTTCTTTAATGATTTCTTATCACAATGTGATAGGCATCTTTCTATAAAGTTTAATTAAACAACAACGGCATTCTAAACTAAACCTGTCACAAATGTGACGGAGGTATGGCTATTTTGTATGAAATATTATTCTGAACGTAACGTCCCCTATAATGAAAGAAACCAGAAAGCTGTTGAACGTAATTTTAAGTGTTATCTACATCAGTTATCAAAATAACCGGATGAAATTTGCAATTTATGCATTTAAAAGCTAACAGTTAACATAAACATGTCTAACACACCACTGAAATTCAAAGTACAAATACGACTGCAACTGATGCGCAACTGATGCACGATTGAACTTTGCATTTCAAACAACAAAATGTACATGTACAGTTCAATATTTCGGAACGTGATTTACGCATGTTCAGATGAAAAACCCTCGTCTTGATTGGACGTCCATTGCATCATAACTTTTAAATAGCTTCATAACCGGATGTTTACTCGACAGTTTAGAAAATGATAACCGCATGTGTTCATGCAATTCAGTAACACTTAAAACGTCACTTTAAGCATTTAAATAGAAAATTTAATCGTCCCTCGTAAAAACGCGTATATATCAGGTAATATATAGGGTAGTAGAGAGTATTATGCCACACGGTGACGGCTTTAGTTAGACCACTTAACAGGTATATAGATGTTAAAAACAAGGTAAACTTTCGTCTCGTTTTTTCTTTAAAAACGCCTAATCGGATATCTCGAACTCTCGTTATCTCGATATCTTTCTTGTTCCCGCCGACTTCGAGATAACGAGAGTCGACTGTATATAAATGTCAAAACGCTGATGTGCTTACATGGGAAGTCAGACGGAGCGGAACAGAGATCAGTTTCGCTACTGCAAGTGACCTCTTCACGATGATTGTGCAAAACTGGGTATACTTACGTCAGTAATAGCAATATATTTAATAATGATACTTATAAAATAAGACCGTGTCGGCACTTAAAATGACTTAATGGTGTATTGGGCTATACAATTGTCGCGTCGGAAGGTGAACGTTTATATTAGACACCAGTAAATAAGTTTGTAACAGTTTACAGACATAAACAGTTACGGCGTAAAAAATAAATAAAAAGACGTTATATTATTCTTCAAGAAATGGTTATTATCACCATTAAGATACACAATGCACTCGTTATTTCAACGAACAAAGCACATGTTATCCACACAGACCCTGCCGAACAGACAACGTTCATGTAATTTGGTGTCTTGTTTTGCTGGAGGAAAAACAACAAATGTTTTTATGCGGTCTACTTATAAGAGAACAAGCTATTACGGACATCAAAATGAACAGTTGAAACGGTGTATTTCTTGAACCCATGACTAAATCTTGCTGGTATATATCAACTAGGGCGGACATGCGTGTGTCGTGAAATGAAGACTGTAAGATTGGTAAGATTAGGTTCAGCTATTGTCCGTTAATTATTACAAACTTCTGGTGCGTTTTTTTTTTGCTAGTACACGTGAATGTCTTACACCAGTGTGCGAGTGACTTGGATTACACTACCATTAGCCTCGTTCAGAGAAAAACAGAGTTTAACCCATTTATGCCTAGTGGACTCTCCCATCCTTCTAAATTGGATCAATTTATTTCCAAAATTAGTGATTTCTAGTATATTTATTTCTATATTTAGAATATTTCTTAAAGGAAATTCCTTTAAACAAACAGCGCAGACCCTGATGAGACGCCGCATCATGCTGTTTGCCAAGTCCTTTTTTCTAGACGCTAGGCATAAATGGGTTAATGCATGTGCATAAAGTGTCGTCCCATATTAGCCTGAGCAATGCGCAAATTATCTTCTTAGAAAAAATCCCGTATAAGCGGAAAGTGCCGTCCTTGATAAACCTGTGCGGACTGCACAGGCTAATCTGGGACAAAATTGTACGCCCATGCATCAAACCCCCTTTTTAACAGCGCGCGGATCATTTAAGTTGTTTCGAAATCATTCAGTTCGATGGAATATTTCCCCTGCAACATGCTATCTGAGACAAACTTCAAGCTGGATCACGGCAAACTTTTTGCGGCGACTCTTATATTAAATTTTTAAACCTCATATCTGGACTTTAAACCATAGTTTTAATGCGTATTTTATTGAACATATTAAACCCCCTTCAATTTGGCAAAAATGACACCGCTTCCCGTCATAAAGTTTAATGCGATTTTTAGTCAACAATAAAACTGTGATATATTGCCGGAATATCTTACAAAAATGCAATATATTTTTAAAACCAGATTATTAAATTTGAGAAACTGCGGTATAAAAAAATACTATGCAAATTAACTCAAACCGAAAACACTATAAATTTAAGATTATTGTGGGACATAAGACATAAATATATTGAAAGAACATTTAAACTTAGTATGTTCATTCGGAGGACACAAGTTATAGATTCCTGAACAAAATAGCTTAGCGCTTGTAAAAGACGAAACGTCTTTTTTGTTGGTTGTTTCAATAGTTTTGAATGAAGAAACGCTTGAATTTACAAATATTTCCAACATTTCAAACAAAAGCGCATGTATAACTGCATAAAATGAGTGGTGTTCTGAGAAAACTGGGCTTAATGCATGTGCGTAAAGTGTCGTCCCAGATTTGCCTGTGCAGTCCGCAGTCACTTTTATGCTATTTTTAGTTTCAATGATGTCCCTCCTTACCGAAAATCAAGTTAAGGTGGAAAGTGTCGTCCCTGATAAGCCTGTTCGGACTGCACAGGCTAATCTGGGACGACACTTTACGCACATGCATTAAGCCCAGTTTACTCAGAACAATGCTCAAATGATCACGCTCGAAAACACATCTTTACATTTGCCTCTGTTATCTGAAATGGTTAACGAGTATACGCTTTTTACGCTTTTATTAAGACATATCGGCGTCCCTTTTACCGCACACATGATTATTGTGCCGCGCTGAACCGGGCTTTATGCATATACGTAAAGTGTCGTCTCAGTTTTACCTTTGCATGCTGCACAAGTTAAGGCGAAAAGTTTAGTCACACGTTTCCCCCAGCGCGAGGGTCGTATATATACACATGCTTAAAACAAACTCAATACTATATAAATACACATATGCAATACACATACGAAGTTAAATGCATAATAAAAACAGTGAAATATGATTTTGACAAGTTAATATACTGAGAGAGCAGCATAAGTTATAATTTCAACGAAGAAGCAACTTATTAAATGCTTGTTAACGTCATTACATTGGAAAGAAAGCTATTTTAGTTAGATACATTTATGCTTTCGAATGTTCATATGACCTGATTTTGACATCATCATTGCTCCATTCTCTCTATACAAGTATATATGGACCGTGCTCTGTGAAAGGGGTTTAAATGCATGTGCCTAAAGTGTCGTCCCAGATTAGCTTATGCAAGCCGCACAGGCTAATCAGGGACGACTCTTACCACTTTTATGGTATTTTTCGTTTACATCAAGTCTCTTCTTAGCAAAAATCCAGTTTAGGCGGAAAGTGTCGTCCCTGATAAGCCCGTTAGGACTGTACAGGCTAAACTGGGACGGCACTTTACGGACGTGCATTTAACCCCCTTTTCACAGAGCACTGCTAATGTTGTATTTTCATCATAGTCATGCGCAGAGAACAACAAAGTAAATATCGATTCGGAAACATTATATAGCCATAGTTAACAAACTCTATTAGAACGTCCTCTTTCTGTATATTCATATCTTCCAGTTTCAATTTCTAGCGGCTTGGATGTTAATCTAAATTTCGACAGAGCTACCATCTGTTGATCGTTTAACAATTAAAACAGATTAAAATATGTTTAACAGATCATCATTTATTATAAGTGTCAACTCGTATGAAATAAGCACACCATGTAAATAAAACTAAAAAAATAGTATTAAAAAATATTTTTGCTGATAGACATATTTTCTAACACGCCAATCAAACGTACAAAATCTTTAATCACTTAACCTCTGTTATTCCAGATACACCACTCCTGTTTGTCAATAATATTATTAATCCCATTATAATCGTATTAATCCTATTAATATGGTGATTAGTAATAATTAACACCTAAACTCTAATGATTCCATTATGTCTGCTGCGGTATTGACGCGAGTCATGAGAGAAAAGAATTTAATGACAGTATTAACCCCGCACAATCTTTGATGTATAGTCACTCCTTACAGGCAAAATAGGTTGTTTGTGCCAAGATGCAACTCTTTGTTCCAAATCTTTAAAGGTGTATATACTGTTTGATATATTATACACATATACTCACCCGTTTTATGGGCTGTATATATTGTTTGATATGTTATACACAAATACTTACCGCTTTTAAGGGTTGTATATATTGTTGTATATATTATGCACATATTCTTACCGCTTTTATATTTTTTGACGAAGAATGTCTCTTCTTAGAGAAAACCAGTTAGGCGGAAAGTGTGGTCCTTGATAAGCCTGTAGGGATTCCACAGGCTTATCTGGTTCGCCACTTTACGCACATGCATTAAGCCCCGTTTTCCGAGAGCAAGGCTCAGTTGTAAGAACTGAAGTAATGAAGATAAACACAGTCGTGAGTGTGAGTTATTTCCCGTTAGCTGTTATTAAACAGTACAAATATTGTCCGCCTTTAAATGTGTACGTTACACGTTATTTCTGAAATTAAAATTGCAGTAAACTTAATATGTAACTGTGTTATGTTTAAAATCTTTAAAATCAGAGCAGATATCGCGGCGATTTATGAAAATACACGAGTCATAAAAACGAACGCGTCAGTACTGAGTAACTTCGAATGACGCTTATGAAGGAACAGATAATGATCTCTAATACGATACAGCTGAACATTATAACATGAAGGCTATCATTATCATTACAAAATGCTGCAATGGAGACTCCCTATGTTTCATATGGATACTTCTTTTACAGGGATATCAGAAAATAAAACATTGATTACACTGATACCAATCAGCCTCGTTCTGGGAACGTGGTTAAATGCATGTGCGATAAGTGTCATCACAGATTAGCCTGTGCACACTGCATTCTCTGCCTTAACTTGATTCTCCATAAAAATAGACTTCTTTTTAACAAAAAAAATTACATAAAAGTGGAAAGGGTCGTCCCTGATTGGCCTGTGAAGTCTACATGCTCTGCTTAAACTCGATTTTTTTATTTTAAAAAATAATATACTTCCTTTAAACGAAAAATTCCATTTAAGTGGAAATGTCGTCCCTGATTAGCTAATCTAAGACGACATACTACGCACATGCATTAAGCCCAGTTTTCCAACAACAAGGCTCCATTTTACTAGAAGCATTAGAACAAAAAGAACACCGTCCAAAGAACTGTTTTTACAGCTTAATTGGCTCTCGTTTAATAATAGATGTAAATATCACACGGCAATCTTGATATATAAATGTGTCAACAATCAGACTCCAGAATATTTAAATAATATTTTAGCATTTTCTCAAAATCAAAAATATAACTTAAGATCTGCCACCCATAGCGATATTAATACCAAAGCAAATACAGGTTATAAGAAACGAGCTTTTTCATACCATAGCATGGATATTTGGAACAGTATACCGATTGGAATTAGAATGGCATGCTCTTTCTCTGCTTTTAAAAGGCAATATAAAGCACATTTATTTTCTAATCAATAATATGTCATATGTTGTGTTTTTTGGGGACTTTTTTCTAATGAATGTTATTTCATGTGTGTCTGTCTAAAAGGCAAAATGTGTGTTATGTATTGGTGTAAGATAATATTGTTTAAATGTTTTACTTGTTATACACCTATTTGTGTATGTTAGTTTAAGAAGGCCACATTGTAAACAAGTATTGATTCATCTGCATTATATGTATAAGGCGTCATTGTCTTCATGTGTAATCTTATGTAAATAAAGCTTTTATTATTATTATTATTATTATAATCAATAATATTTCATATGTGTCTATCTATGTGTGTTATGTATGGGTGTAAGAAAATATTGTTTGAATATTTTTACTTATAGACCTATTTGTGTATGTTAGTTAAAGAAGGCCACATATTGAAAAAAGTATTGATTCATTTGCACAATATGTATAATGTGTCATTGTCTTTATGCGTAACCTTCTGTAAATAAAGCTTTTATTATTATTATTATTATTATCTACACATGGATTCAATTCAAACGGTATCCTATTTCTATGCATTATTTTGAGCAACTACAAAATCCTTTGCTTTGACCGCAAAAATGAGTTATGGTAGAATCCATAATGCTAATAAATGAAGGATTGGGTGCATTATTTTAATTCTTTAAGTTGCATTGATTTCAAACAAAATGTAAAAAACGAACGCACTAAGCTTACTGCATGATAATACTCTGTAATGACTATTTGATTAGTAATTTTGTTTTTGTTACAGATCTTTAATCGATTACCTATAATATTGATGCGTTAAATTGCGCATTATCTAGATTATAATGCCCACATCTAAGCATCGATTTCGTTTAACTACAAAATAGGTATTGAACAGTCGGTGAGACATTTACCACATTTAGAAATTTAAATAAATAGTTTTGGTTTAGGTTACACACCTTTTACATTAAATTTATATTACGACTAAGCCGCGAAATTTCAACAATTCTGGCCGAGCTGTACAGCCGATAGCAATGCATGTACCTGGTTTGCGGTAATCGTAAAATTGTCACCGAAGCGTTACGACATTCGCCAACCAATCAAAATACCTGTAAAATGTCACATGATAAGTTTGATAAAATCAAGGTACAAACTGTCTACTACGTTATACATACAGCTACTACGATAGACGTACGACCAGTGTTTCCTATTAAAGCGATACACAGTATTTACTCTAATCTATTTATAAGCCTTAGTTAAAACGGACAAGTAATAATTTGGAGTATACAACAAGACGTGTGCGCAATTCAAAAAGAACACTCAGTTGAAGATTGCAAATAGTGAACAATATATAAAGCAAATAATTTACAGTATTAACTGCGTTTAAAAGAGACAGAACTTAAAATTTAAAACACACGTGTATTAACCATTTTACCATCGTTGAAGACGAGACTTTAACAAATGATAATGGAAGATAACACACCGAAATTAGCAGCAACGATGGAAGTGCCTGAAATCCAAGTAGATGCTGCAGACGACTACACAAAAGCCATCGAACTGTCAAACGCTTGCCGTGAGTTCTACAGGAACAGGGTGAAGGCGACTGAGAACTTCAAACAGTCCATGAGCAACAGAAACAACAACAACTGTGTCGCCGGCGCGAACAAGCGGACTTCTATTGATGATGCCATGGATAAATTACGCACGGAGATGGTAAGCTATCTAATATTTAAACGTTTTTTTTCTAATGCTTTGTCAATTATTTAAAAATATTTAATTATCAAAAATAGTATTTTTGGTATTATGTTTTTCAATGTAATTAATAGGAAAGATTCATACAGCCATACATTTAAAGAAAAACTTAAAGTAGAGTTATGCAGATTTAATAATTAAATTTACAATTTTTCCTTAATTGTGATTTATAATTTTTTAGAATGGACGTATTTATAAAATAATTCACTAGTTCAACAGCATGCGTTCATTGTATCTGTGCACGTGATTGAGTGTTCTGTGTATGTAACACTAGTGAAACATGCAGCAACTATTGTTAGCTGTATTGAGTGAAGAGTTAAACACGACCTTGTTGTCCTGACTTTTCGTCGCTGTACACTTAATCAACAACCTTGTGAAAGGATATCGCTTCGTCATCTTCATGAATTCCTACCCTCATCCTGAGCACAAAAGATTCACCCGGGCGCGTCTGACGTGAATGTACCAAATTCCTCTTTTAACCCGTTTTCATTGCCGCGTTTGTTGATCCTCATCATTTATATATGTAAAAACACGAGCGAAGAAAACTGATTCAAATAGAAATTTGATACGGCTTAAATACGTGCTTTTAATTGCCGAAGTGTTATTTAGGGTAAAACTTTTGAATAGCATAATGCATTTTTATCGCCTGCTTAGGATAAAATTAACAAATTGAGAAAAAGCTCGTGACTTGCATTTTGCATCTTTTCCCTAGCACCAAAATGAATATTTGTGGGGACAATTTACCAAAATGCATATTTGTGGGGACAATTTGGTAGAAAGGTTTAAGTATTCGTAACGGTAAATTAATTTAATACAACCGAGTAATAAAATATGCGTAGATTTTGAGACAAATAATTCGAATGGTGTGAAGGATTGTAAATTTATGATGCTGCATTTGTTGTCAATATAAATAAAGACCAACAATCAAGAGTGATAGGAAGGGTCCTCATCATGTTGACATTTGTAATAAAAACCAATTAAGCACAATGTCGCCTCGAGTCTAAGGTCAACGAACACTTTCAAGCGCTAATTTGGGCCAGTAACAATGTGATGTAGTTAGGACAGCCATCACTGAAAGTCACAGACTGTTCAGCTGAGTTTGAACACAGCTTAGACATTAAGATAAGTAGAAACGCAAACCTACACAAAAGCTGGTGAGAGCATATCGCAATGTCATCCTACGGTCATCAAACGGTCATCATCGAGTTATCTCTATTTATAATGTTGTGTTGATGTAACTGCTAATTTTCAACGAAGCCAGAATGTCTGAGCAAACTCCAATTTTAGATAGCCTCGTAGGACAGGTCTTTTTAAGGTTTTGAATTGTATTGTAAAGCCTCGATCTATCAATTTCGAAATCCCTGACTTTTTAAACGTAAAGCGTCGGAAAACATTACATTGGTTACGTTGAGTATAAAAAGAGACACGGTTTTAAACGTTTCCCTTCATTACTTTTACCCCTTTACTCACGTGTCTTCTCTTTGCCCAACAAACAGTAATGTGACATTATCGGTGCAATCTGTAACATCATTGCGTTAAACCTGTAATTTACAAGCACAAATTACCTGCCGTGTCACAAAACATCAAAAGCCTTCAAAAAATCAATCAGGTGTCAATTATCTCTGGTGAATCAGAGATGTCATTGTTTCGACAGGGACTCAGAACCCCTTTACAATCGTTTGTTGTAGTTGAAACACAGAATGCTCTGTGCCGACTTATTTTACCGTAACTTGCTGACCATAAGAAGTCGGCAATAAAGAAACAAACATTTCGGTATATTACCCTTTGTTTAAGTGTTCCACATTTTCATCAATGACGTTAGCTAGTTTCTGTATGAATATTTGTTCAGTCTTCTATCTTATCTTGGACGTGATGTACGATGATAAAGTTTAAGTAATTGCCGTTCGACGACGATGGATTTATGAATCGCATGAAAGGGTGACATTTTTTTATCGTTGGCATCAAAAGATAAAACTTTTTAGAAGCGATTTGATCCCGGCAATCTAATACATACACATTTGTCATATCAACCTGACAACATGGGTTCATTACAGCACAGTTGGGGGTGTACACTAAACAGTGTTTTATTGTTTTAAAAGGTCCCTGCAATGTTTACAATATCGGAAGACGGTTCTTTGACCCAAGAAAGCTGGGGGTGGTCAAGCAACTAAAGTGGTCTTTATTAAATCTTCGCAAATATTTAACTTTCGCATAAACTTCGGATACTTTATGGCGAAGACAATAATGCGGCTTTGTTGATGAAATCTGGCGAACTTTTTAAATGTTTTTAAATGGATAATACTGCTCAGCTGGGGAACATTGGTATTGACACCAAATTTCTTTGTGAACTTTTATGATAATTTGAAAATAAAACGACACAATCCAACAATTGTGGTGGTGTTGTGAAAACTAATAAGCGGGGGTATATTGTTTATGTTTGTCCATTTAAATCTAGGATGTCAACAACCGGACTGCCGAGTGGTCACTTAAGCGACTAGCGTAAAAGCATGTGGCAAAATATTTGCATTTAAACGCCTTTAAAGTGGCACAATTTGCGTTATACATTTTAGCTTGTAATAATAAACAAGAAATAGTGATTGATCGAGTTATAATGGAAGTTCAAAAAGAATAGTGATTTCTTATTTAGACTTTAAAGGAATTTTACCACACGCTACGGCAGTTTTTAATGACTTGTCATTTGAACGTGAAACTATGTAAAGGCTACTTTTGTAAATTTGATCATTTGTTATGATAAACATTATATTTTTTTTCTAAAGAAATGTGTGCACATAATAAGTAATTTTCGCCTTACAATATTCGCCTTTCAACTTCATGAGATAGCAAGAAATGTTATCAGAAAGTCGCATCGTAATTGGGTGCTTTTCGACAGATCGTTTCGGTTATTGATTTAACTGCAAAAAAAACTCATATCGCACATAAAACATGTTAACCCTTTCAGTGATTGAACCGAATTTTAAAGGCATTTGCAAACAGTTTGGATCCAGATGAGACGCCACAGACCGTTGCGTCTCATCATGATCAAAACTGTTTGCTATTCTTATAGTATTCTTTGAAAAAAATCGAAGAAAATGCTTATTTTAGAAATTCGGCAGACGACATTTTAGCAGACGACAAATTTCCCAGCATGCAAAGGGTTAATTTGTCTGAATTGCTTCTTGACTGCACATATTCGTTCATCAGCATGCCTTCGTCAACTTGGTGTTCATAAACCAATTACAAAGAATATAATAGCAACTTTTTAGTCTTGAAAAATCAAACTTTTTTCCAGCTGATGGTTCGTTTGTGGCCGTTGTCGTCTTTATACTTGTGACATTTATATCCAGCTTTAGTTAATTAAACACTTTGATACCACTTCTGTATGCTTTACAAAAACGACAATGTTTACGTTTCGGATAATTGTCGAGATATCTTTCATAATTAATTCGCCACTTTTTTAACAGCTCTTAATTAATTCGTCACTTTAACAGCACCTTTATTGTAAAGCCATTGAAATTATTACGCAAACTTTGTCGAAGGCAACTGGTGCACTGTCTAATAAATTAAATGGAAGCTGTGGATCGCATAATTAAAATTTCACGATATACATTAAGAGCGTAGAAGAACTTCATAAAACTGTGAAATAATGACTTTTATTACAATACTTTTACAAAACCACACTCAATCACATGTTATTTACAATAAGTACAATGATAAGTCAGTTGGTACGGAGCTTGCAAAATTATAACTTCCACCGACAAGTGCTTCAATTCTTCGCTATTAAAATAACATTAATCCTTTCGGCTTGGTCGCATTTTTGCGTAACAACAATTTGTTAGTTGCTTAGTACTTTGCTTACACTTCAAAACGTAGGCTTAATTACGCCGTACTATGACACTAAATATGACATTATTTACTACTAACGGATGCTTGTGCAGCGCGACTGTATACACTTTGTTCTTGGTGCAAATACACGGAAAGCAATTATATAGGCGGTAAACTTGTGATACAATATATGGTCATGTACGCGAACGTCGCCCGAGGGGTCAAACTTTGCAACAGTCCTGTCATTGGGTCAGTCTGAACATTTCTGGAATGTTGAACACTGAATTAGACCGCGACGTATGATGAATTAAGCTCATTTATGCCTAATTGACTCTCCCATCCTTCTAAATTGGATCAATTTATTTCCAAAATTAAGGATATCTAGTATATTTATTTCTATATTTTGAATATTTCTTACATAAATTTCTTTAAGCAAACAGCGCATACCCTGATGAGACGCCGCATCATGCGGCGTCTCATCTGAGTCTACGCTGTTTGCCAAGGCATTTTTCTAGACGCTAGGCATAAATGGGTTAATTTAAAAATAATTAAAAATATCTGTGTGTATTTTCAGGCGTCTCTAATGGACCAAGACCTCTCCTTGATGAAGCAGCTGCTCACACTTAACGAGGCGATTGAAGACCTGAAAACCAAGCGGCTGTACCATCTGAGCAAGGATTCATTGCGGGCCAGCTCGCAGGAAATGCACGTTAGCGATTGGTCGGTTTCGGAAACAGACATGTTCGAAGAAACTGATGATGACGAATTCGAGAAAAAGCTTTTGGACACTAAAGACAGTTACCAGCTTTCGTCGATTTCCTTGCCCGTACCCCTCACAAAGCAGTCAAAAGCCCATACTGACTTTATCCGGAGATCAGACCTCGCGATAGTAGTGCGAGATCACGTTCACCGAACGGTAAAGCACGAGCCGCAAAGCTCGATGGACTCTGGCTACGGTGATGATGTGCCTTATCATAAAATATACAGAGGGCCCGTGGAAGTTTCATTTTGAACATTAAACATTTTAATTCCAGTATAAACTACGACAGATCGCCCACTCGGTCTAGATCCGAGATCTAGATCTCCCTTATCTTCAATAGATCGCCTGTGAATTCCATTTTTGACTTACCACATAGTGTGTTCTGTAACCGTTATGAATGACTTGTTATAGACAATGTCCAGTGTTAGGTCGAGGCTTTGGAGTTTTAAATCTCCATGGTGACTCAAGAATGCCAGATATTCGGACGCTGGCCATTTGATTCTACAAAGTGTCTTCTCCGTCCATCGCGAGGCACGCTGGGAACTTTCTACAATCACGTGAAAAAGAGAGTGTTCTCCTAGCAACCGTTACTGCTGAACAAAGCCGCTAATATTACTTCCATCTGCAGACCTATGGAAATAAATGGTAATTATACATGATTAGTATGTGTTTAATAGTTTGGCAATGTCTTAAATAGATATATAATATTCTAACTATATATGTGTAACAAATTTGACTGTATGTGACAGTTTATAGAAATCCATCGTAATCGTATTTTTTTCATATTTTTTTTGTGGTATTCAAACTGCCGGTTTCAACAATGTCGCAATAAATGACAGCTATAAATAAAGATCTTATCTAGTGCTAGTGAATTACTAAACCATACTTGAAAACATCAAACAAATTTTAATGGTGACCTGGTTGTGAGGACACATTTGGGCTGTAATATCGCATAGTTGTTAGAGATTTATGTAGCTTGGAGAGAGGGAGAAAAAATTGGGAAAACTAGATTAGCATTCCTATATAGTTATATGTATCTACGCCCGATATTGATCTCACTCTAATTCAAGAGACATGTATGCTCGAAATCAAGGATCATGCAAGAGATACTCAGTGTTTGTGTGCAAGTTATTTCAAAACGAGAAAGTTACTAATTTTGATAGTCATTGCTTTTGTATCTTTAAATGGGTTTTAAGTTTAGGCCCCCTTCAACGCATTAAATTCAGGTGACGTCAGTTGTTAATGACTTTTGCGAACAGTTTACGGTTGATTGATGTGCTTGTTTTTTATTGTTCTTCAGGCTGCATCCCGTCACAGTGTAACTGCCTTTTCGAAAGCCGGAAAACAGCTCCACACAATTGTTAATGACTTGCGCCCGAACGACGAAACAACAACAACGAACAAACAATGTGGACCTTAAAACACGTTGCGGAAATCAATTCACTTGAAGAGAATGGAAAAGAAGCTCTCGACAGTTAATCGAAATGTTTATAAAATACTTATATCTGAAATGACTTGAAATCTGTCCTCAACACGAAAACATCTTTGTTGTAACATGAAGCTTCTTTAAAGTGATTTTTTTCAAATGCACGTGTGTTAATGTAATTATGCTATTCACGATTGTACGTGAAAACAATGGTCTAAACAATATTTATCGATTTTTTTCCTGTAACCAATACTACTTGCTTTACTTAGTTTTGTTCTCCATCAAGTAGATAACTATGTATATGCATCGTAGTTAATTTAAACAGTATTCATAACATCAAATCAATATACCCAAAATGAAGCATGTAAGAACGCATTGTTTAAAGGTAGAACAATCATTAAAACCCTATGTGTTTCGCCATGTCTCTATTTCATGCGAGCTGAAATAGTAGCGCGTTGCCCTGGGACAAAAAGCTTCGGTTGCGAAAAGTAGAATAATTAATTAATTTATTGTACAGCATGTAACATGTGTAATTAAACTCTGAATGACGTCATAGCCTGGGACTTGAGCCAGTAAATGCGTGTTAAAGTATTTCTAGTCACGTGGGGAGAACATTCATTTCAAATGCATTTATATCTCTTTGCAATACGTGTGTGTTATTTAATATTGTTGTTATGAATTTGTGCTTTTTATTGAATGTATTAAGGAATATATTAAATAAAGAATATAAAGGTCTAAAAGAATAATGTTGTGGTTAAAATTGAACGTTAACTTCCTTTATATGACAAATGGATAATTTTGTTTCAAAAACGAGTTTTGAATAAGGTTCACTTAATCTTTAATAGGAGCTTCGCTCTGCGAAAACCGGGCTTAGTTCATGTGCGTCAAGAGGCTTCTCATATTAGCATTGCAGTCTGCTTTCCAGCTGCCATTGATTTGTTTCCTTTTAACAGAGAAAGCTACTTCTTAAAGCAAAACTAGTTTGGCAAAAAGTATCGTCACAAGCTAATGTGGGGCGACACTTTACGCACATGCATTAAGCCCACTTTTCCCAAAGCGCAGTTCATGTGTATACACAATGGTGACCTTGTAAGGCCAACGGAAGCCGTCAATTAGCAAGACCGCCCAGTCACTTTTGAATTTAAAAGGAAACAATTGTTTTTCGTTTATTCGGTTATTTATACAGTTGGCAAAAACAAAAGTACATATTTCAAAGCAAATTAATAATACAGTATTTTGGTTTATGTTTTTAAACAACTGTTACTATAAATAGTTACAACGGTAACAACGGCTATAAAAAGATACACAAGATTGCCCTAGGACGACATGACATCGATAATTTACGCATGCGCATGTGCAATCTTTCATACCCGATCGTGCCAAAGTGACAAACACACGTCAGTAAGTCCACATTAATGTACTTAATTATGCATTATTTTAGCAAGAAATATTGAGATAGCTCCCGGGACTGTCTGGCCCAATATCTAAATTGCCATCAAAGAAATTTTGTTTGTGTGACCTCCGGTATGTTGTGTGATATTGACAAATATATTGGAAGCTTTTATTTACACCATGATGTGGCGTATGACATAATCGGCGTGAATGATTAAATCTTAAGTGGAGTTTCCCCGGTAACGAATTTAGAGCAAATCCGAACCGAAATGAGGAATTTGGACGATTGCCATTTCTGTCAGCAAACTGCGCTAAATTCACAAACACAATTACCGGTAGTTATTTAAAATTAATAACTTTCCTAGAGCAGTTTCGTGCGCATTTGGTCAACATCAAATTACTAAAAATTACCCCAAAAATTTAAGGGGTGAACACCATTGATGCAACGTGTCAAAGCATATTCGTGTAACACAATCCACCTGTTCCATAATCACTGTACCGTAATTGAAGACGTAGTATATTTCAGTTTAATAACCGTATACATTTCAATTTTGTAATTCGTTTATAAAATGGGAAGACTTTCATAAAGCCGTGGCAGTCTCGGAAGTGGTTTAATAGATTCAATTAAGGAAGCGAAACCCGAGCTTTCAGGCTGAATAAATTGAAAAGTTAATATCGTATGGCATACATATGTGCCTCTTTTATTCATGCCCATACGAATGCATCGTCTAGTAAAATGTTTTGGCATACATATAGGGCGTTTTATCTCTAACAATAAACCAGCGTCTTATATCACTCATTCAAATGCAAATTAGATTTCTCTTTTACGAAATCGCAAAATGCAAACTAGTTTAAAGGGCAATAAGATTTAGAATTGATAACGAAGACCAATGTGAACATTGACACCACATGATTATCACAGGATGTATTCGGGGCGCGATGACTGGGCAATATGTATTCAGAGACAACGTCAATAGGTTTATCCACATTTTGTAATACCCCAATTTGCATTCCTGACACATCAAACGACAACACTTATTACAAGCAAAGTAGGTCACTAACCCACAACGCGAACATGCCACACCTGGCATTTTGTCTATGCGTTTTATCGTCCTGAGATCCATGACCGCACAATATCTCTGCCTAAAGAACAATCGGAATCAAAGTATTTACTCATAAATGTGTGTGTGTGTGTGTGTGTGTGTCTCTCTCTCTCTCTCTCTCTCTCTCTCTCTCTCTCTCTCTCTCTCTCTCTCTCTCTCTCCTCTCTCTCTCTCCTCTCTCTCTCTCTCTCTCTCTCTCTCTCTCTCTCTCTCTCTCTCTCTCTCTCTCTCTCTCTCTCTCTCTCTCTACTATAAACGCCAAAAGTGTCGTCCTGATTAGCCATTGCGGACTGGACACGCTTCTTTAGGACGACCCAGCTTAGGGTTGTTATATTGGATCAAGACCCGACCTGTAAATATATACGCGTAGCATTGGTCAACAATCTATCAACATTGACCTCAGCATGGCGATCAGTCCTTGGGTCTCTGTATGTCAGTGACGCCAGCTTTAACACTTCTGATATGAGTATTGAAAGCAATCATTACTTTGCATTTTGCTTGACCATTTATGGGAAAGTAGAGTGTTGTTGTTGTTGCTTTTTTCAGGACACTATATTAAAGATAATACATTGAACTGTCAGTAACAATTATGTGTCAGGAAGTTAAGTGTTCCTAAAAATGTAGATATCCATTAGACCACACACATTCTGTAAAAGTTTGTCTGAGCATGTAAATGTGAAGCATGTTAACGTGATAACTGCGCATTAGCGTTAACACCATTACGTCTTGTTGCATTTAATAACACACTTGCTGGACCAGAAAGTGTCATACAGAAAAGACAATACATTCGTTTTTGCTGGCCGTGTTGCTTACAATTACGTCATGTTCGTTGTGCTTAATTAATTAATTCCCCCGCTGCTTGGTCCATGATGACAACACTGTTACACGCATACCTTTGCAGTGAGTCTCCTGACCGAGATGATAAGCGACCATATACACGATGGTATCTAGGTTACCACCAAAGTGTCTTTCACATGATCCAGTAAAAGAATATTTTTTCAATTCCAAACATGTGGAAGATTTCTGAATTCGAACCCGTAATCTGCTACAAAGTTGGGATCTTGAAGTTACTTGTGTGTTAATTCTTATGCTATACAAGAAACAATTTTTAATAACCTTTCATAGGGCTCTTTCTTAAGTATAAAAGCAGTCGAAAGATCGCTTCTTCCCGAGTATGCGACGTACTATGTCGTGAACGTCGTCTCGCCCATCTGACGTCACATAGTTTAATCGACCTTGCCAGGAACGCCAACACTATGTCGGCGTGAACAATCGGTTTATCTGACACTATTGGCATATTCGGTTGAATCGGAAATTGATATTGGACACGTAATTCAAATCTTTGCATAGCGAAGATGACTGTAATTAATGAACTTGGGCTATCCTTACTTAAGAATTACACGGTGCAGATGCATATTCGTCAATTATATGTAGCCGATAGCGTTAGTCCAAATAATTACGTTAAAAGTCCCCTTTCGCCTTTGATATTTACATCAAATTTTCTGACATTTAAGTTTTTACTATCGATACTTTAAACGAGTGTTAAACTCATTTTACTTAGAAAAATAACAATGTTAATCGACGACTAGGCTTCCCGTGCCAGAAAAGTGAGCCGATTGAGAGGCTTTCCGTGCCACAACGAAAGCGAAAGTAGGCATTTTTTAAGTAAAACTGACGATAATTTCTATATTGCGGACATTGAACGTATAGTTTCATCCTAAAGATAATATCAATGACATTAGATATTTTACATATTACGGAAAAGCTATGTTAAAAAGTCATAAAAGTGGCATGTATGCACGATTGTTTCACCACCCTCGTCATCATTCCATCTTCGATAGAGTTTGTGTTGGGACCTGCGGAATAATCTGAACCCGTAGCTGGATATGTGCGTCAACTCATGGACCACCTCTTTTTATGCACAAATGTGTTTACGGGTTTTTAATGTTAGATTTTCTTATCTGTTTTGTGAATTACTATCGTCCATTTTTCATGTTCATAACAGAGAGGCAGCCGAGAATGAACAGAGAGGCAGCATTTTGACAGAAAGGCCACCGATATGCATCTACACCGTGAAATTTACACGCCTGAACAAATAGGCGACGGTACTAGTAATCAAAGGTGAAGTTGAAAGTATTGAAGACCTGGGGTGTCGAATTGTAGTCGATGCCGTCTTAGACATGTTGTGGGCTGTTTGAATCGAATTAAAGTTTCAAGATCACAAATTTTGACTTGCAAACATGATGTACAAAATGTACGCCATTTTCTACGGACATGTTAAGTCGGAGATGGGTTTTTGCTGTGTTAATTTACTAAGCTGTCTTATATCCAGGACAGTTGCGACAGAAACGTTTCCTTTTCCGGGATATGACCAATCAAATTGAATCGGAAAATTGATATTGGACACGTAATGGAATTTTTACAAAGTACTTAACAAAAGCTTGCTCATTTTCAGGACAGTAACAACATATTCTTTCCCGATGTGGGACCACATAAAGGTCTTTTAATTGAGTCTTTAAAGATAAACTTCAACTACCTACTATTATATTATTCGTTAGTTATCGCAAAGATGAGCCCGTTTACCATCATTCATTTTCAGGAATGTGGACTCATCTACATTTCCTTTGTAACCAGACATCCCGAACTTGCATCAACCGAATATCTTAGGGTGCACTTTATAAAATATCAACAATAACGTCAACATTGGAAACCTGACATTTTAACTTCGTTTTCTTTTAAATAGAATATGCCAAATATTGAATCAAAATGTGCGAAATATCTTTTATATTATTTAAATACTTAAATCGCCTACTTATTCAAACCCGTTTGGAACATAGGTATGGTACGCATAATCAAACAGAAGCATCTCGCCATGCGTCCATCGAACTACTCAATAGCTCAAATAAAATAGTGTTAGTTTAGTTTAACATGCTTTAAAGTATGAGCAGATGTTTAACTTAACCCATTTATGGCTAGTGGACTCTCCCATCCTTCTAAATTTGATCAATTTATTTCCAAAGTTAGGGATGTCATGTATATTTATGTCTATATTTCGAATATTTCTAACAGAAATTCCTGTAAGCAAACAGCGCAGACCCTGATGAGACGCCGCATCATGCGGCGTCTCATCTGGGTCTACGCTGTTTGCCAATGCCTTTTTTATAGACGCTAGGCATAAATTGGTTAAAGTATAAAAATATTGTTCGCATGAAAAAATATGCAGCGAATACAGTTATAATGTTTGCAATAATTAAACTACGTTTGACATTGAGTGGACACTACACAGTAACCTACTCCACTTCAAACGTATGTTGCTATTATATATGTATGCTAACGACAATAAGCTATATATGTTTGAGTCAAATAAACTGGATGTATTCTGTTCTGTTCTGATAAATTCAAGATGTTGTTTCGAGCACGAGAACGAAAAATAATTGATGATCTGGTTTAAAAACGTGTTTGTTACACTCAGGTCTCGGCATAAAAAGTGCAATTTTAGACAAGGAAGCGTTCGTTGATTTGTGACAAATTACCGTGTGTGATTTGGATGTGACTTTTTTCTCTGACAGGACGTTCTCAGTCGAGAAAATATATAATCATACGCAATCATTAGCAACGTATAGCTCAAATGAATGATACTTTTAGAATAAAGTCGGGATGTGAGACAGAGACGTAGATCTACGCCTCTGTGTGAGTTCACGTCAACTCAACGAAACATTAAACTATGACGGGATTTCAGCGACGAAGTTACCAACAAATAACTTTTAAGCGTGCTTAATAAAAAAAAAAGATTGCATGCAAGAAAACGCATTTTTGGTCGACCTAACTCGGCGTTTGGGAAATCGAGGATGATGACATATGCAATGCAGAGCGGAGAAGACACCTATATTTTGTATGACAGTTGCATTTTGCAATTGATGACAGCACAGTATCAAATAACAAATTAACAGCTGTGTTGACAAGGATTTGTGGACACAATATTCTGTCAGGATAATTGCGACTGGAAACTGTGTTGAAATATGAAATTATATCTAGCGAAACAAGTTGCCAATTATTCTGACACCTGTTCATCATTGTAGCATTAATACCAGGGAAAGTATGTGTTAGCTTCTTGTTTTACAAAATAACGAAAACGTACCTTCTAGAGCGATAAATTAAACTACAGACGCGTGATATAGTTTGTTATATAATCTTGTGCGGTGAATTTGATAAATCTGTACTAATATTTGACAATTTTCCCCATATAAACACCGAACGAAGGTTATTGAAATATGATTCCGCCGCCAATACGTATGAAAGATTCACCTTGGTAATAATTGTACGAGACACGTAAAGCTTAATGACAGGGACTTCCTTTGAGTTCAATTATTTAGTATAAATACGTACAAAATAATAAATATACGAGTACGTGCCAATTGTTTGTATTTCGTGTACCACGAGAGCTCTGGTATCGAAATCTGTAGAGTGTGCTATATGTGTGCCACGTACGTGTTTATAGACAATATCTCAATACTGCGAACGTGTACGTTTTTATAGACCACATTTCGCTACTGCGAACGTGTACGTGTTTATAGAACAGGTCTCGATACTGCGAACGTGTACGTGTTTATAAGACCAGGTCCTTAAGTCTTTGTCGTAATCTCAACTCAAACTTTTTACGAATTTCCCAAATGAAAATGCGTGTAACTTCAAACATGTTTTTTTCACTGATGAAATGTACAATATTAGGTTTTAGATTTATCTCAGGAATGTTTGCAGTCGAGAGAACATTTCTCATGCTCAATGAAAGAGAATAATGTCGTCTGTAAGATCGAACATGGCGCTCTCTAGATTGAGCCCTGTGCACGTTATATTGCGAGTGACGCTCGTTCACTGGGCTTCATGCTTTCACACTTTGGTTGGCATGGCGTTTAAATATAATTGTTCTTGTTCATTGAACATTATTCTCGATCGTACGAACTTCATTTGTTATCACGATAGTTTCTTTTGCATGGTACTATGACAAACAATAAGAGCATAATAGTGCTTCATTTATACCGTCTTTGTTGACAATCCAATACCTTCATCAGTTCAGTGCACCAAACTGCACCATGCAAAACGATCATTGTATTTACAACGGTTATCAACGGGTATGTCAGTGCAACCAAAATACCATCTTCTGTTTTTGTCTATCAAGATTGTTTTTCAAAGAACTGAATGGAGTTTTCAAATTGTAATAGGCAAATACTCTGAGATGTATGGAGTACTAATTGTAAAGATGTTTCAATATTCAAGACTTATATGATTCCTTTTGAACAACAAAACAGATTGAGAGAGATAATGTTGCAACAAAATATCTAAGCCATCCAAGTCAAGGAAGATTGTATTCTTGGGCCACGCCATGCAAGATGTGGTAAAGGCTACACATAAGTCATACATTGTAGCCATTGTGGCCTTTCTTATCTCCCTCTGAATCGATCGTCAACGATAGTCATCGGCTGATCGTTGTCGGAAAGCAATGATACACCATTGATTAGCGACATGACAGACAATCTAGTCGGCGTGTCGTAAAATGATAAGGTTACACCTCACTATTGTTTTAAGCAATAGACGATTAAACTCGTGACGTCACGCGCACCTGCAAAGTTTAGACTCCGCCCACTGGTTGGCAAAAAGAGATGGAATTCATATAAGCGCATATAGAGACGGTGAACATAATCATCGATTTCATTGATAATCATGAACTATATCAAATATAATTTTATAAAATATATCTGAATAAAACATAAGCATGCAAGGAAATGCATTTTAGTAACGATATTATTGTTGTTAGTATTTGTTTTTACTAAAAACGAACTTGAGAGAAGAACACAATCTACGATCTCGGTAAGTGGTTACCACAAATATTTCTCTGCTTAGCACAGCATTTTAGATTTTTAAAAAATCTCAGAAATGTAAAAAAAAATAGAATTAATTTAATCATATGAAGTATGTCACGATACTCGCAGAAATATGATCACGTAAAATCTTCGTGCCACAGATAACTTCCAATTATAGGTCAACATATCCGCATAATAAGTCATAAAGAAACTTAAGACATCTTAACCTAGAAAATAGGTCAGCGTATAGGTAAAATGTTATAGATGAATGTATTGTAAATACATTATTTAAATACTAAACAATATCTCTGTATTGTCAAAATCTACGCGAACATTTATTTCCTATTTTGGGTATTTACACACTCTTTTTTGTTCACCAGTTGTTTTAGTAAGTTTGAATGCCACCAGATGATATATCGAATTTTATATGAAATTTGATGAAACGACAATATAGCCACCGAAAACATGCTCGCTGCTAAGAGTCAAGTCTGACCGTTAAGGATTCTAACGTCAAGGTGTCAAACAACGCCACCTTTTGCGCGAGACATTTCATCGTATAACTGTCTAATTGGTGTGAAGTCGCAACATTAAGGTAACCAAAGTCAAACATTGCTTTAGAAATTGCTTAGAGCGGAGGCCTCTGTAAATATTTTCATATAACTAATAGTTTCGAGTACTTTTAAGTGATTTCGTTATCACAACAAAACGTGCGGCTCTATAATCTTTCAAATATGACATAATTTTGCGTCACAGTCTAGACCGGAAACAGTTACAACACGTAATGTAATCATCGTAGTGTAATACGGTAGTTTAATTTGCGAATCCGGCAGGCAAGCCGAAATTATAATTATATACCGGTACTTCCGATAAGTTAAAGCCAGTTATGCAGTGACATTTGAAGATATAACACATGATTGACCAACTTAAATGAAGTAAATATATATTTTAAAATTCAATATGTTCTCACTCGTTGTTGTGCAAGAGGTTTTAAGCGTTAGCGACCGAGAAACCGTTCGTCCGACAAAATGACTTTTATTTAATGGCTGAGTGAGGAATTTATAGACACAATACGAACGGAACAGAACAGAACATTTGTTGTCTTATGACTTGCACAATGTACATCGTCAGTATAACAAAACAAACAAAGTATCATTAAGGAGATTCATGTCACGTTAATCATATGATTTCAGTGAATACGGTATACCTGCATATACGGTATACCTGGTCTCTATTATAAAAAATATATTTATTTGATTGTGATATACATACACATTGTGTTATTTAAAATAAAGTTAATAAGATCGGGCGAGAAAAAATGAAATTTAGGGAGCAAGTGAGAGACTGAGTGAGATCGAAAAAGATTGAGCAAGTAAAAGATTGAGTAAGTAAAAGATTGAGTAAGTAAAAGATTGAGTAAGTAAAAGATTGAGTAAGTAAAAGATTGAGTAAGTAAAAGATTGAGTAAGTTAAAGATTGAGTAAGTAAAAGACTGAGCAAGTAAAAGATTTAGCAAGTAAAAGATTGAGTAAGTAAAAGATTGAGTAAGTAAATGATTGAGTAAGTAAAAGATTGAGTAAGTTAAAGATTGAGTAAGTAAAAGATTGAGTAAGTTAAAGATTGAGTAAGTAAAAGATTGAGTAAGCAAAAGATTGAGTAAGTAAATGATTGAGTAAGTTAAAGATTGAATAAGTAAAAGATTGAGCAAGTAAATGATTGAGTGAAGAAGTATTAGTTCAGTAATGAAACTGAGTAGGAAAATGAAGACGGAATTAGCTTATTGAGTGAGGGTGTTTGTTATTGAATTAGTAGGTTACTGAATTAGAAACGGAATGTGCGAAAACATTATAAGAATAATTGCGAGTAAGTGTATGTTGATATCTGACAGGTGGATAGGAAAGTCGAAAGATACTAAGTCAGTAAATGAAATATTGATAAACAAATGCACTTATTATGAGCACCAGTGATAAAGAAAAATCAGTATTATATAAATTATACATATTAAAGTACGAATAAATAACTTCTAAACTTATATAAAACGTAAACATATTATTTTGTTGTAATTTCGCCATTATAAGAATTAATTCCACGTTCTCTTGAGAAATAATCAAGTGGATTATAGCGTGTCGGTTGATAGCCAGATCAAAGTATTGGTTTTAATAATGATCTAATCGGCGTCGCCTTTTGATAGTATTTGACATTAGATAATTATCCGATTATAAACCTGATAGTCTCGTGGGGGTGATTCACAGTACCGTAAAGTCGGCATAGATTTCAAATAGATTCACAGAACCAAAAAGCGTCGGCGTGTTTTCATATTTGCAAGACTGTTTGCGTGACGGTTCTACTAATATCAGGCCCGTACCCAGGCCATGGGCCCAGGGGCCCGGGCCCCCCCAGCTGGCTGTCGAACTATGAATTTTTTTTTATAATCGGCCCACTGCAATGTTTTCTCTCGTGCAAGGGCCCACAGTACACTTTCCCTCAAAACAAAAGAGCAGCTATGTTTTATTGCCCCTGATAAACAAGGAGATTAGCGCTCGCCAATCGAGATAAGCCCCTAAGCAATGTTTTCTTATCGCCTTGTACACACATCTCCGATCAGTCCCCCACTGTGATCAGGAATGCTTCATCTATCGATGGTTGTAACATGTATTTTGATAAGTGCAGCGAATGGAAGCAACTGCTACAGGAGGTCGTAGAATATGGTCTGATAATTGACCAGTCGCCAAATTATCGATCGCTCCGCCCACATAGTCACGTGGTCTAGTGATTAGAAAACTCCGACAAGCAGATCGCAATTATAGCGGATTACGTGAGGGAAATTCTATATTTGTAATGATGTATTATGCTCTTTTCTATAAAATAAATTATTAAAGCCGCACACTAACCTAAACTGCTCTGTAAAACGTGAATACAATCATTAAAACTTTAGAGAGAAATGGCGTAATCAAAATAAATGAGTTAACGGCAGACTGACTATCAGAAACGTTTCTTATACATATTATATAGGGAGGTGATGAAAAATCCGTTGTAAAAATGAGCATTTATTTCATATTGATTTTGAACTTGTATTCAACCGTCTGAAAGTGAACCCGGTGGCTATTCATATATAATTTTGAAAATATTTTTATTAAATGCAAATGACATATCCATATCATGATGGGTTTTTTGTTTATTAAAAATGTTTAGATCTTTGTTTTATTGTGTTATTTTTAAAAAGACACTGATTTTTTTTTATTTGGATATAAATTAAATTTTGATTGCAACCATAATTTAATACAGGTCTAATTTCGTGGTTTCATTAACATATAGTCTAATATGCATTTTATTTCATTTATGTTTAATGCGAACCTGTTACACTTCAGATAATCGTCAGTTTAAACCTGTAAGTTTCGGAAATCTAAAGCTTTTAATATTGTTGTGAATTCACACCAATGTTTAAAGCTTAAGACTTCCGAAATGTGCTGATTTACTTGTTATATTCCTTTTATTCATATCACAAAATACGGTTTTTATAAGCATTAAAATTCACCTTGCAAAGTGCCAAATAAAAAAAAAAGTATACATATAGGGAGGGGGGACCCCTCCCAAACCCTCCCTGGTTGGGCCCCCCCCCAGTAAAAAAATCCTGGGTACGGCCCTGAATATGGACCAAAATTAGTTATAATTCGGGCCCATTGTAAGTCAATTTAATGAAATTAAGGTCAGAGTATGTACACGGTATGCCAATTTAAAGCAAATTGCAGACAGTCGTGTTCTGCAGTCAAAATAACTTAATATTGGAGAGATATTAGAGAAAATTATGTCTGGACTGATAAATAGACATAAGGAGCCGATATTTAAGGTCAAGCGCGCTCACTGGTATGTCCTTTTAGTCGGCAAATCACCGCGTCAGTCTGTCCGTTTATTATTTTCGATTGCGTGTTTTTGTTAATGGTTATTTAACTGGCAGACGAAAACCAGTAAGCGACGGGCGATGAACTTGTTCGGTACAAATAATTTTACTTGACCAGTGTGTGACGTCACTATTTAGGGAATAATGATCTCGGATTATTATTAAAGGTATAAAACATTTAAATGTCTAACAGTACCAACTAGCTTAAATGCTTGCGGACTTCCCGAAAGCTAAAAAAAACAGACAACCTGCGACAAACTTTCGGACTTACTGCAGCATTTTTTTCATGACCCGTAGCTGTTTTAAATTAGACGAGTTCTAAAGGCGCATTCAGTACAATGACGTTGTCACCGGTGACACGCGCAGGTGACGTCAAATTATAAAAACTTTAAAATGCATAGAACCTCAAGATTAAGAAGGTTTAGAACGTGAAAAAATATTGCATTGTTCAGATAAGTTAGTTTTGGAAATTACACTTGAAATCATCCGGATTGAGTCTCTGATGATCAATATGATTTATCAGTCCGCACAGGCTACTCAGGGACTAATCCGCACCGGCTACTCATGGATTTGTCTGCACAGGCTACTCAGGGACTTATCCGCACAGGCTACTAAGGGACTTGTCTGCACAGGCTACTCAGGGATTTGTCTGCACAGGCTACTCAGGGACTTGTCCGCACAGGCTACTCAGGAACTTATCAGCACAGGCTACTCAGGGACTTGTCCGCACAGGCTACTCAGGAACCTATCTGCACAGGCTACTCAGGGACTTGTCAGAACATGCTACTCAGGGACTTATCGGCACAGGCTACTCAGGGACTTATCGGCACAGGCTACTCAGGGACTTATCGGCACAGGCTACTCAGGGACTTGTCCGCACAGGCTACTCAGGAACCTATCCGCACAGGCTACTCAGGGACTTGTCAGAACATGCCACTCAGGGACTTATCCGCACAGGCTACTCAGGGACTTATCGGCAAAGGCTACTCAGGGACTTGTCCGCACAGGCTACTCAGGAACTTATCAGCACAGGCTACTCAGGGACTTGTCCGCACAGGCTACTCAGGAACCTATCCGCACAGGCTACTCAGGGACTTGTCAGAACATGCTACTCAGGGACTTGTCCGCACAGGCTACTCAGGGACTTATCGGCACAGGCTACTCAGGGACTTGTCCGCACAGGCTACTCAGAGACTTGTCCGCACAGGCTACTCAGGAACTTATCCGCACAGGCTACTCAGGAACTTATCCGCACAGGCTACTAAGGGACTTGTCTGCACAGGCTACTCAGGGATTTGTCTGCACAGGCTACTCAGGGACTTGTCTGCACAGGCTACTCAGGGACTAATCCGCACTGGCTACTCAGGAACTTATCCGCACAGGCTACTCAGGAACTTATCCGCACATGCTACTCAGGAACTTATCCGCACAGGCTGCTCAGGAACTTATCCGCACATGCGACTCAGGGACTTGTCCGCACATGCTACTCAGGAACTATCCCGCACAGGCTACTCAGGGACTTGCCCGCACAGGCTACTCAGGGACTTATACGCACAGGCTACTCAGGTCTTATACGCACAGGCTACTCAGGGACTTATACGCACAGGCTACTCAGGGACTTATACGCACAGGCTACTCAGGGACTTATACGCACAGGCTACTCAGGGACTTGTCCGCACATGCTACTCAGGGACTTATCCGCACAGGCTACTCAGGAACTTGTACGCACAGGCTACTCAGGTCTTATACGCACAGGCTACTCAGGGACTTATACGCACATGCTACTCAGGTCTTATACGCACAGGCTACTCAGGACTTATACGCACAGGCTACTCAGGGACTTATACGCACAGGCTACTCAGGGACTTATACGCACAGGCTACTCAGGGACTTATACGCACAGGCTACTCAGGTCTTATACGCACAGGCTACTCAGGACTTATACGCACAGGCTACTCAGGTCTTATACGCACAGGCTACTCAGGGACTTATACGCACAGGCTACTCAGGGACTTATACGCACAGGCTACTCAGGGACTTATACGCACAGGCTACTCAGGGACTTGTACGCACAGGCTACTCAGGGACTTGTCTGCACAGGCTACTCAGGGACTTGTCCGCACAGGCTACTCAGGGACTTATACGCACAGGCTACTCAGGGACTTATCCGCACAGGCTACTCAGGGACTTATCCGATTTTTTGGACTTTTTTCTTTTAAAGGGATTCTTTTCTTAACGACAACATAGACTAGGTGGACAGTCCCTTTAACGACAACATACACTAGGTGGACAGTCCCTTTAACGACAACATAGACTAGGTGGACAGTCCCTTTAACGACACCATAGACTAGGTGGACAGTCCCTTTAACGACAACATAGACTAGGTGGACAACATGACTAGGTGGACAACATAGACTAGGTGGACAACATAGACTAGGCGGACAACATAGACTAGGTGGACAACATAGACAAGGTGGACAACATAGACTAGGTGGACATCATAGACTAGGTGGACAACATAGACTAGGTGGACAACATAGACTGGGTGGACAGTGTCGTTCACGATAAGCATGTTGCTGACATCACAGGCTAATCTAGAATGACATTTGACGAACATGCATAAAGCATTGTTTGTGCAGAGACCGGCGCACACTTTCAAAAAAGTCCATGTATTATGACGTATCAAATGTATATATGTATCGAATTGCGTTCAAATAATATATAACTTTCAGAAATTTGCATTTTTATATCGTAGAGTTCTTTTTTCTAATTCAATATGTTTACACGATGTGTAGTGTACTCTTGATAAACGTATTATCTGATAAATTGCCTTATGTGTCATTTATGTCTTCAAATATGATTGGTTCGGAGGTTTTATTATGTATAACTGGTGATTTGAAATAAACAACTATTCACACCACTCTCATTTACTACATGTTTAAAGATTAATAAACATTGACTTGTTTGAATTATTGCTTCTTTCAGTATCTTTATGCAACTGCGCCACATTATATGTACCAAACATGGGTTATATTGTGTACACTTAAGTACAACTGACAATAAATGCGGCCATTTAAAATATTTATATGCGTTTATGTTATTCATATAGTCTTTATTTGAATACAGTTGTGCAATTGAATGAAAACTATTTCGAGTCAGGCTTTCCACACCTATGATTTACGTTGCGATGAATAATGCGATCTAGTTATTTAATTGCTGTCTCATTCTCGACATTCAAAAACTGCTGATGCATTACAACAAATGAGATATGCTTTAAAGCCAGAACCATGTATCTTTAAATCAGATTTATGTATACAGACTTTGTTTTAGTTTTAGCAGTTTATTAAAAGACAGGATATGTGGGGATGCATCGCATAATTTGGTTACCATTTGCACATCACGCGGACACCCGTCTGTTGACGAATTATATTCCGATTGTTATTGGATGATTACTTCACTGCCATTAAAGGATGACACAAGATATATATTGATATATTGTTTTATGGCAGATAATGGTTGATTTTTTTTACTATCTTAAATGTCCCACCAGGCCCCGTGTTTTTTTTTCTTCTTTTTTAGACACTTACAAATCAAGGACAGAAGATTTTGTAATGTTGTTTGCCTTTGAATAAACTCTGATGGGTAAATGTTTTTATACAAACGTGATTGAATATCAATGCATTTCATGCTTTCAAAGAAAGAACCCCCCCCCCCCCCAAAAAAAAAAAAAAAAAAATGTGTTCACTTAATTAAATAAAAAATGGAACCTGGTTATTAATAAATGTAACACATTAAATATCACATTTGAACAGGGGCCACCGTGATTTGACATTGCGTTTAACGTTTCAACTTACATAAATATTTAAAAAATAAAGTATATATAAAGGTTATGTTTGCGCTTTTGTGACAGGTTGTTGTACATCACCGTTTTTCAACGTCCGCGAAATGAAACTTTTACATAATTGAGATGAGTCACTGACAAACAAACGTCATAAGATAACGCCAAATAACATCACATCTACACATGCCGAGTAATTATTGAGCAAATTAGTGTAAATTTATATTTTTAGAATGTGTACGGTATACATTTATTTGTAACTCTAATTCATTTTCATAAATCTGTCTGTTCTAGATCTAGATCTACCTACCAATCTGAACAATAGGTATAATATATTTCACGAACTAGTGAATACTTTACAGGTATACTAATTATAAATTATCAACAGTATGATACTGATTGGATGGTTAGTGGTCGGAGTGTGTCACACATTTGATGGATAGATGCTGTAAATTACAAGGCACACCAAAGTAAATCTCGTAAAACTCTGCGAATGCAAATGTCATAAAGCAACAAATAAACAACAGTATGCTATTATTTACTTATAGGATGAATTGCCCAACCAATAGGTAAAAAGGACCGTCATTTAACCAACACTTATTTTTATTAGACTTTATGTACACTCATCGTGCTGTAAATGTAAATAGAAATAGGCCGAATTTTCAAATTAGATACGGAGGTTCTGGCCTTACATAAATATATTTAAAAAATGAATGTTTGTCATTTTTGTCGATCTTAAGTATTATAGAACGTTCGAATAGTTTTCAAAAACAAATGGACTGAAAAAGTGCCTTGCGCATGGAAAACTTGTTTTTATGCAAGAGCATTAAATGTTATCCCATATTAGCCTTTGCAATCCGCACAGGCTAATTAGAGACGACACTTTCCGCCTTAACTAGATTTTCGGCATGCACTTTCCTTTAAACGAAAAATATCATTAAAGCGGAAAGTCTCGTCCCTGATTAGCCTGTGCCGTCCGCAAGCATTAACAGAGGCATATGAAGTTACATGAACACTTTAACTTTATTACGAATCAACAAACTTTGTGTGACAATACAACAACAAGCGGATACAAACATTTACAGGTCGTGATCCGAACGCGTTATTTTGACCAAACACAGATTAGATATGGTCATTATAGGGGACCAACCGCTGAACATCCATGAAATGCCGTGACGTCATAGCGGCCAAGCTTTCAAATATATCTCTACACCTCGTTGACGCAATCGACCAAATGTGGACCCATTCAAAGATTTGGACGCTATAGAAATCGGCCGATATAGATTCGTAAACGTGTATGTTTAGAATTGTTCAAATATTTAAGATAGATAAATGATTCGAACGCGTGTGATTTGTTGATAAACAGACTTTGAAAATAAAACCACCAATACTTACCAGTCCTTTCGGTATGCCAACGGAAGAGGATTTGAAGCAAATGTGTGAAAAAATATGCCAATGCCCCTTTACTAATTAGATACGTATTTTCACGCATTGTAGTCCATTAGAAAGTTAAATTTAGTTTAAAACTTTCTTACTAGATTCTAGGTTTGAAGGCTTCATTTCCAACCCTTAGATACTGATGAGCATCAAACAGAATTATTAAACCTGAACAGACTGCGAGCGACTCGCTGGCTGTTCTGTTTTATGCTGTTTGCAAAATCCATTTTTCACTTTGCTTTTTATGGGGGAAAGGGTAAGATAATATTTGTTCGCTTTACTTTTTGGAATCCATAAGAGTACCTTTGGAACTTATCCGAATTTCCTTCCAATAAAAAGAACATGATAAATGTATATGTTCACCCTTTAAGAAATTAACTTCAAATTTAAATTCTCAAGAGATCAATCGTGCAATGCAATATTAATTTTAATATTCCTAACGAATACGAACACCACAAAGAGTTCTTTTTTTAAAATGTTATTCTACAGTTGCGTGTTGCTGGTAACACATGATAATGCAAACACTCCTGTGCATAAATTTAGCAAAAGTGCGTTTTTTTTCTAGTTTGAAGAATTGTTTACGAGCGCAATGCCATAAAAAGACATATACTAGTAAACTAAACGAATGATCATTAAACTGATCATAACCTGAAACAGACTCAGTGTGTCATCAACTTTAATGAAAATAAAACAAATTCAAGGGCATAAAACCCATGGCTGATGCATGCGAAATTAGACGTCCAAAGAATATATAGAACAGAACAGAATAATTTATTTTGCATGTATTATAATATAATTGCATGTATGTCGTTTGTTAAAAAAATAGGGTTTGCCGACGGGCATGTTGCTTTTATTCAAATACATTAACGTATAAAAAACGTAACAATAAGTAAAAACAAGATGTGTTTGTGATACACTATGTCCCCCCCCCCATATATTTGACCTCGAAGGATGACCTTGACATTGACTTTTCACCACTCAAAATGTGCAGCTCCATGAGATCGACATGCATGCCAAATATCAAGTTGCTATCTTCAATATTGCAAAAGTTATGGCAAATGTAAACGTTTGACGCAAACAAACCAACAAACCAACAAACAGACAGACATGACAAAAACAATATGTCCCCCAGTATAGACTGGGAGACATACAAATATACAATTAATAAAAAAAAATTTACAGGCGCTACAAAACTCATTCGTTCAAAAATATGGTTTACCGACGGGCATGTTGCTCGTATTTAAATCTATTAACATATAAAAAGTACGTACAATAAGTAAAAAATAAAAACAATAAATAAAAAAGATTTGACAGGCGCTACAAGGCTCATTTTAAATATTTAAATGTCGATTTTTCAAACTTTGAAACAGTAAATCTGCCCAGTTAAAAGCATGCAAAGAACTTTTTACCTGAGTGTATGCTAATGCGTTAATAATGTTCTCATAAAATTAAGTGATTATTAAGTCTCTGCTTCGTACGTAGTCCATCCATTCTGTCGGTACAGTTCTTGCCCAAGCTATTTGTCAGCATCTACTATCTTGAGTTGAGCCTCGCTCTGGAAAAAACGATGCTTACTGCATGTACGTCAAATGTTTACCCAGATCACCGTGTGCAATCCGTACGAGCTATTCAGGGTCGACACTTTCCGAGTTCATTGAATTTTTAGTTTGTGGACGTTCCGTTTGGGATTTATGGGGCTTTGCAGTTTTTTAGTTGGTCGCGTTAGCATGTTTTGCAAATCAGGATGTGCTTAGCTAGCTTAGCTACGCTAAGGACTGTTACTCACTATGCTATGAACGATTACCGCTGCCTGTCTGCACTGCAGACGACGAATGCTTAGGAGCGTCTGCTTTACTACTGCAGTGGGTGTATTTACCAGCTTGTAAGTCGACATTGGCCAGTCTAGTGTTTATCATTTAAATCTGTTCATATTGGCTGCTTTCAGGGAAAACGGGGCTTAATGCATGTCAAATAAGATTAGCCTGTGCACACTGATTAGCCTGTGCAATGCGCACAAGCTAATCAAGGACGACAATAGCGAACAACTTCAGTGCCTTCAGCGCTTTGATTTAATAAGAGAGTGCTAACCTGAACTTTATTGTCGAGCTATTTCCCATTAACAACTTGCTGCAATTCATACCATGCATGCACATATTCATAACCAAAATGGGGTTACAAACATACTCTACATTTTTGCAGTGGAAATTGTAATACAACTAAACGTCTACATTACAAAAGTTAATCTTTAAAAATAAATTAAACAGAAGTGTATCTTTATACACATAAACGTTGGCAATTTTTACTTTTTTATCCGGTCAGTATTCGTTGAAATAAACTGCAGTCTGGTATTTAACAGAACGGTAAAAAAGGATTATAACCAAAAGAATACTTGTAATTAACAAGTCTGTTAAGCTTTTGATAAAAAAAAATACAAAGTTTTACAGAGTTTATTTATTTTAAGGATTTCTTAAATAAGTCTTTCAGTATTCTTTCATCAAATTGAGGTTACGTTTCGTGGAATGGTATTACTCAGCTGAATTATAACTTTGCCAATAATTGAGTCGCGTTCTGAGAAAACTGAGCTTAATGCCTGTGCAGTCCGCACAGGCTAATCAGGGACGACACTTTCCGACTAAATTGGATTTTTGCTAGGAAGAGACTTCATTTAAACGAAAAATGTCATAAAAGCGGAAAGTGTCGTCCCTGATTTGCCTGTGCGGACTGCACAGGCTTATCTGGGACGACACTTTACGCACATCCATTATGCCCAGTTTTCCCAGAACACGACTCAATTGATCCCGCATCAATATTATTTAGACTTTAAATATTTCAATTGTGTAATGCGCTCTTATATCATGGAAACTCCTGTCTGAGATTTAATAAGGGAGTCGGCTTTATAAACAATATTACATTAATAAACAATATTACATTAATAATCTATCACATTTATTTCTTTTAAATATTGAAACATTATATATATGATGTTTATTGCTTCTTCGTCTACATTTTCGTGATTCATATGCTCTGTTACTATATCCAAACGCCGTTTCGTACTTCATTTGGTCAATGTGTCACAGTATATTTATTGGTTGACATTTTTATAGTTTCTCCCTTCTTTCATTGACGTTACTTGACAAAGTGCATAAAACAGGCTTGTGGCCATGAATTATATTCACATATATGTGTGTAAATGAATGCCATTACTACTTCACTTCAAAAAGCTTTTTGGTTTCGTCAGCCAAATTCACAGAACGCACAAGAACACACCCATCACAAAGTTTTTTCTTATATTTGTACCTAATTTTGTCACCGGGTTGCCATGTAACCGACCAAAAAACTCAGAAAAATACTTTAAAACACGCAACAATTATTATCCCCGCACTCAATGACAATGCTGAAATATGAATGACGGGCGAATTTACAATCTAGCAAACATTTTAAATTAATGCAAAAATGAACTAAGAACTTCCGGCAATGTGAATGAATGATTGCGAAATGGACTGACCAGCTAAAGCCCTACCTTAGACTTTCCCAGCCTACCCTACCCAGTGTAGCCTATCCGAATATACGGATGACATCAGAGGTCGTTTTCTCGCGACCTTCAACCGCGAATTTGAGGTTAGCGTAGATTTTAGGAGTAGATATGACATGGTCATGTGGCAAGATCCCGGATGAAAGGTAGAGAAGAGTCCTTAAAACGTGCATATTAATTTTGTCCAATCTGTTAAGATTGACTGCACTTTACATTTTATGAACATGTGTATCTACACTTATTAACATTTACGTACATGTGTCATTAAAAGTTTGCGATGTTTAATTTTCAATTACGTAACGTAACGTATCATGACATTATGCGATCGGAAACACAAACCCATTTCTTTCTGATTTGGTGATTCATGTCATTAATTGTCAGTAAAGACTACCTCGTAATACCAAAGACATTTGCTGCATTTGAAAAAATATTCTAGCGTAGTTATTCACTACGTGCTTGTATTCAATTAATGTGTTAATTGTAAATTGTATACTTGTATTTGATAAAATGTAATGTGTCATGCAAAACTACGTTTTTAAACGATGTCCGCATACTAAAAAGATACACACATTTTCAATTGTTAGTTCATTTAGTTTTATGCTGAAATAACGTAATATTACGCGTCGCCTATCTTTTTTGTTAATGGTGTTTCAAGTGATTGTATCTACCTATTTTTAAATAAGGAAACTATGCGTATGTTAGGAGAAAGTCAGTTAAAATCTTCGCTATTAATTGATTTGCAATATCTCAAATTAAAATCGTGCAAACGTTTATTTTGTGATGTATTAGATACCTTGTACTTTTGACTGATCGACCTGTGAAAGATGACCAGATGACCGAGCAAAACAACGTCCATAGGCATGACCTATACTAAATAAATGAGCCGTGCTATGTGAAAAGGTTGTTTAATGCATGTGCGTAAAGTGTCGTCCCAGATTAGCCTGTGCGATCCACACAGGCTAATCAGGGACAACACTTTCCGCATAATCTGGATTTTTGCAAAGAAGAGACTTTCAGTGAACGAAAAATACCATTAAAGCGGAAAGTGTCGTCCCTGATTAGCCTATGAAATGTGGACACTTTACGCAAATTCATTAAACCCCCTTTTCACAGAGAGCAGCTCATATATAGAGATAGTGAATAATTTGTAAAAAGTTATCCGCTTCGCAATCTACTGAGTAAAACTGTTGTATGCGAATCTGCATATCCGGGCATGTGAGCTAAATATTTATTTCAACGAATACTGACTTGTTAAATACATTTGTGTTGCCTATTTATGAGCAACAGCGTGTAATCTTAACTTTCAATGGTCTACTGCGTATTTATAATGTTGTATTATCAACCCATGCGAAAGACACACACGCACAAATCTTACAGGACATGAGATCCGATACATTTAAATCAAAGTACTGACAGTACTGGTGTGACGATGCATTTGAAGAGGATTGATATAAAAGCATCTATTTAAGTTTATCTACATCACCACAAATGTGTATGTGGGTACGAAAATTTTGGGTAGGAAAAAAATGGGTACGAAAATTTTGGGTACACAAAAAATTGGGTACGAAAAAAGATTTGGTTACGAAAATAAAATTTGGGTATGAAAAAAAAATGGGTAGGAAAAAATGTTGGTACAAGCAAAAATTTGGGTACGAAAAAAAATTGGATACGAAAAAAATTGGGTACGAAAAATGTAGGGTACGAAAAAAAAATGGGTAGTACCCGTGGGGAACTTGATCAATTCAGCGAAACTCGGAGGCGGGTTACATTCTCGATCAAATAGGTTATAGGTGGGTTATAACATAACTTTTCAGCATATAAATTCAAAACTTGACATGCTTTTTAATTACACCATGCTCTTTAATTTCACATGTATATCATACCAAACTTTATATTTCGTTGTTTCCTTTCCTAAGTTAATGATGCTATGTGTACGGACGTGATTTCACATGTCCATATGCATGAACATATATTTTTTCTCTTTTGATTATTTTTTTTGTCTAATTCAATAAGCTTAGGCATTTGTTCGTTAAGTACGGCAATAATTTCATGATGATTTCCGAAAGTAGGTATGAGCACATAGTCGTAAGAGCACGTGAATACGTGAGTTCGCCCATGAACACATGGCAACGTTAACTAAATCTCCGCGATATGACCTGATATGTGTTTAAAACAGCAAACAATATCCAACAAACGAATGAATTATCAAACATAGTGTGTGCACTGATGTGGCTCTGTTATTTCTGTTTGGAAAGTTTATTTAATATGCAAAATGAGAAAGCACGCACAAGAGCGAGTTGCACAGACGTTATTTTGCTATTATGCTGTTTATATACCATAGTCGCCACAACGTTTACAAATGGCAGGTTCGTAATAAATTGTTTTCTTTACACTAATGATCGCGTTGAAAGTTAATTATACACGTTTTAATTCGCAATTTATTTACTGAATCGCGACAAATGTCAAATACAATACAGAATATGCATAGTTGTTTCATTGATCTATAAACATATAATGGATTTAATATAACTGCTTAAAATTGACGTTTTCAAACTATTATTAAATCTTTTTCCCAGAATATGGTGTCCTATTTACAGCTGAGCTTCCTATACCTTTATCAATGATAATCAGCGAGGTATGCCGATTAGAAAAATCCAGCTTTCTCAATCTGACTGGCTCGGTCTTTTACATAGGTTGCAATTGTGAAGAATTTTTTCCTGGTATGATAACTTGGACGAGCTGCTTCGCAGCATCGTCAAAAATTACCGGACCTTATCCGAGTTTACCGGACCTCGTTCTTCTCTAACCAAACAATAGAAAATACTTTTTGCAGAGTTTATTTATATGTTTTGACGCTCACAGTGTTAAACAACTCTAAATACAATACAATTACAACTAAATTTAAACCCTTTCTATGAAAACATATGATAAAGCGCTCAGTTAAAAGTGAAGAAAGCTTTGTGTATTTTTTATATATTACATATTATTTTAAACACCAATATACAAAACTAGTCTTCGCAGAGGCGGTAAGCACGTGACTATCACGATGGCGACGTCCGTGCCGAAACAAATATTTTCGCCTTTGTTATGCCCTTTATTACTATTGTTTAATTGTTAAATACCAATCACTTTCCAGACATATCAGTAAGAAAGTGATTAGCGTTTATTTTAGTATTAATATTTGCTATATAGTTCAACTTAAAGCGGGAACAGTAATTTTGTGGTACCCTTAAGAAATTTCGTAGAGTTTGGTACGTCACCTGCAAAGATAGCCTGTTCGAATGGTTGGAAAAATCATTTTTATTTGAAAGTTAAATAATGTATCAAAGTAAAATAAACATTAATCATTCCTTTTTTTACATATTCCTAGTTTCGTGTTCATTTTTAACGATTTAACACATTGTGTGTGATTTTCGGATACGAGGTCCGACAGTTTCGGAAATATTATCGGACCTCAGCCAATTTTATCGGACTGTCCGAGGTCCCACGTCTTTTGCATTGGTTGGTATTAAACTAGTTAATATACTGTTTATAAAGGCATTATAATTTTTTTTGTATTAGTTCATTAACAATTTATGTTATGATGTATACCATTTCTTTATATAATTCCATTCATTTAAGTCTTTATAGATTAGCATCAATATCTAATTCGATAAGCGCATCATTATTTTAGTGTACAACTGAACTAATAATTAAAGTCTACTGTTATTGTTGCAAGCATGTTTTAAATATTGTTGAGTCGGAGGCCGTCACACACTTATTATGACAATCATTGATAGTTTTTGAATGAGCAGCAAACACAACTATTATTCATGAATACAATTAAATAAACATATAGTTCGAATTATTTGTATGATATTTACGCTACTGTCGAACATTATATGAACGCTACATAAGCGATATTTTATAAATGGACTTGTCAAGACGCACGGATATTTCAAATATTGATATGCATGTATGTCATTCTTGTATCACTTAAAGTAGATTTGTCTTAAAACTGTTGCGTGTCAGGCTTTTCACAAATTTGATTTACGATTCGATGCATAATATTATCTATTTATCAAGGTGCTGTCTCATTTCCTACATGCAAATTGCTTCTAATGCATTAAATATATGAACTACGTTTTTGTGATTTAAAACCAGAAACATGTATGTAATCATTCACTTTTATAGATTAAGACTTGGTTTGAGCTTTCTCAGAATGTTATTGCAAGACAAGATGTACCAGGGTGCAGAATCAATGGGGTTGTATTAAAGGGTTTTTACACTGGCTTGACAGAATGTAAACACACCTGTAAGAACTTTATTTTTGCAAAAATCTTTAGTGCATAAAAGACAGATTTCTTGACGTTTGTGCCGATATAAGAATAAATCCTTGAATACGTCTGAAATCGGTGACAAAATTTCACGTTGCGTGAAGCATAATCGTGCATCACACATGACATTTGTTAACAAGAGAACAGGCTTATTAAATTAAATAACTCCAATGTATGACACATTGTCATAAGCAGAATAAAATCTGTCTTTTATGTACTAGTTTAAAAAGGTTATTTGGGGAAAAGCAGCACTTACCGGTGAGTTTACATTCATTAACGTTTCATTGGCAATCCAACAAAGTCACGTAATCTTGCACCCTGTGTACAAGCATGCATCCAAGTTTTAGTTTATATTTGCGCATTTTGCCTCCATCTTTATTGTGAAGAATGATATACCTACTGTTATTATCTGATGACCTCGCGGCTACTAAATGAAGTAATTTGCTGTGTGGATACACATTATTTTACGAAAGATAAGCTTTAATTCATATTTTTCTAAATTAAATTCTTACCAGACTGCGATTTTCTTTTGAAGCTTGACGCTTGACATATATAGCATAGGGGATGTAGATAGAAGCATGGGTGTTTGCCCTCCGAAAAACACTGACGACTGTACTGTAATATACCATATTTGTAACTCAATGTATTATTTGATCTTTAAAAAAAAAGAACAATCAACAATTTACCATTTATTTGTACACTGGATTACATTTTAATTTATAATCTGGTAATTTATTCACTAAAAACTGTTTATAGTTGGGTTAACATGAATACATTCATTAAAAATTTAACGGGGCCACCCTAATTAGACATTGCGTTTAGTAATTCTTGGTTTCAGCATTTAAACTAACATAAATGTGCCACTGACAGAAGAATATCAAAAGTCATAAAACGAACGCAACGTAATTATTGTTCAAATTAGTGTACATTTGCTAGCATTAGAAATAAAATGTATACATTCAATTCATTTTCATAAATCTGCCTGTCATTAATCTTTGTTGTATTTCTAACCATAAAAAATTGGTATTATGGACTAGATAATATATTTACTGCAATGATTATCATAGAATTTCAACAAATATTGATATTATTTTGATGGTAAGCTGGTGAATGATTAACATTTTTGATAGATGTACACGAGATGCTGTAAATTAAAAGACCCAACAGCATCCAGTCGCGTTATGTCCAAACACAAGAAATGATATGTTTAACTTTGAGGGGCGGGGGGGGGGGTTGGGGGCGCTGGGTATCCATGAAATGTCGTGACGTCATAGCGGTAAGGCGTGCACATACACCACGGTGATGCAATCGACCAAATGTTGGTGCATACACAGATGTGGACGCTATAGAAATCGGCCCGCACAGCTTAGGTGTGTAAACGTTTACTAAGCATTGTTCAAATATTTGAGATAGTTAAATGATTTGAACGCTTGTGTACTTGCTGATAAACAGATTAGGAAAATTAAACTTTTATTACTGACCTAAATCCTTTCCATATGTTGGTGGTTTTTATTGATTTGTAAATGTGCTAATTATGAATTTTTAAGGTTTCTTTCTTCGCTATATTTTTCAGCTTCCATTAGAATGCCATTCTACCTAAACAGAATTCCTTAGAGGATCAAGCAAAGTCAAACATTTAGCCATAATAAATACTCTTGTTCTTGCTAAGACAGGCTCGTGTTTTCCAGTAAAATCATTTCCTTCAACCACATGTCGAACTCTTGACCGTGACGGTTAGGAATTATGTGTTTACCCCAATTGCTTTACAATTTTCCTCACAAGGAGGGGAAAGTACGGTGGCATAGAGGTGACATTCACTTCTCTTTTTAGCTCACCTGTCACGAAGTGACATGGTGAGCTTATGTGATTGTGTGAAGTCCGGCGTCCGTATGTGTGTGCGTGTGTCCGTCAACATTTTGTTTGTGTAGACAGTAGAGGTCACAGTTTTCATCCAATCTTTATGAAATTTGATCAGAATGTTTATCTTGATGAAATCTGGGTTGGGATTGTATTTGGGTCATCTGGGGTCAAAAATTAGGTCACTAGGACAAAAACTAGGTCACATAATAGGTCGAATAATAAAAAACCTTGTGTAGACAATAGAGGTCGCAGTTTTCATCCAATCTTTATGAAATTTGGTCAGAATCTTGATGAAATCTGGGTTGGGATTGTATTTGGGTCATCTGTGGTCAAAAAATAGGTCACTAGGTCAAAAACTAGGTCAAATAATAGAAAAACCTTGTGTGGACAGTAGAGGTCACAGTTTTCATCCAATCTTTATGAAATTTTGTCAGAATGTTTATCTTGATAAAATCTGGGTCGGGATTGTATTTGGGTCATCTGGGGTCAAAAACTAGGTCACTAGGTCAAAAACTAGGTCAAATAATTGAAACACCTTGTGTAGACAGTAGAGGTCACATTTTTCATCCAATCTTTATGAAATTTGGTCAGAATGTTTATCTTGATGAAATCTGGTTTGGGATTGTATTTGGGTCATCTGGATCAAAAACTAGGTCACTAGGTAAAACACTAGGTCAAATAGTAGAAAAACCTTGTGTAGACAGTAGAGGTCACAGTTTTCATATAATCTCAATGAAATTTGGTCAGAATGTTTATCTTGATAAAATCCGGGTTGGGATTGTATTTGGGTCATCTGGGGTAAAAAAGACTAGGTCACTAGGTCAAAAACTAGGTCAAATAATAGAAAACCAATCTTTATGAAATTTGGTCAGAATGTTTATCTTGATGAAATCTGATTTTGGATTATATTTGGGTCATCTAGGGTCAAAAACTAGGTCACTAGGTCAAAAACTAGGTCACTAGGTCAAATAATAGAAAAACCTTGTATAGACAATAGAGGTCACAGTTTTCATCTAATCTTTAAGAAATTTGGTCAGAATGTTTATCCTGATGAAAACTGGGTTGGGATTGTATTTGGTTAGTCAGGTGAGCGATTCAGGGCCATCATGGTCCTCTTGTTTTTAAATTGCATTCCTCTTTTTTCTATCTCGTGGCCACGAGTTAGCTATGTCGTGGCCACGAGATAGAAAAAGAGGAGTGCAAAACTAAATAAAAGCGGAGTGCAATTTAAAAAAGAGCGGTGCAGTTAATAAAGGCAGAATGCATTAAACAAAAGAGGAGAGAATTTTCGCTATCTCGAGATCCCGAGTTAGTCAGCTAATCAATTTTGGGTAACATGTGTAAATATTCTGTACGCATATATATATATATATAGCTGGTCAAAGCAGGCAAGGCTCTGATATAACATAACATACTGCTATTAGTACTACTATTACTACTACTACTGCTGCTGCTGTTGTTGTTGTTGTTGCTGCTGTTACTACTACTACTACTACTTTTACTACTACTACAACGTCCATGCCAAGAGTTACTGGCGTTTATTTCACAGTAATATTCGCTCTATATCTCGACTTTAACCTCTGCGAAATTTCATGATCGGGATGACCTAATTAGGACTCCGCGAGATATGAAGTGAGTTTTAAAAACGCAAACAACTTTTTTACTGATATTGACTGGAAAGTAAGCGTCATTTAAACAATAAACTAAAGTAATAAAGAGTATAAAACGGCGAAAAATTACTGTCTCAAAATGGACGTCGACATCTTGACCATTACGTGATTACCCCCTCTGTTACTAACTGACCTCAACAAGAATTGTTCGTCGGGTAAGTATAATCAAGTATTGAATATTGACAATTTAAGAAATTAACTTTACTTCTAAAGAGATCAATCAAAAATTTACTCCTTGTGATATTCCTAAAGAATACAGATGACTGGCTGGGAAGAGTGATACAACACTTGCACAACAGTGTCCAATCTGCACCTTACATGTTCACATTTGTATCTACAATTATTTGTGTCGCGTTCTGAGAAGTCTGGACATAATGCCTGTGCGTACAGTGTCGTACCAGATTAGACTGTGCAGTCCGCACAGGCTAATCAGGGACGACACTTTCCGCTCAAACTTGATTTTCGGTAAGGATGGACTTCCTTGAAACTAAAAATACCATAAAAGCGGAGAGTGTCGTCCCTGATTAGCCTGTGCGGACTGCACAGGCTAATCTGAGACGACACTTTACGCACGTGCATTATGCCCAGTTTTCTCAGAACAAGACACATTTACATTCACATACACTTATTCTTAAAAGGTGTGCTATGTGTAACATCAAATGACGTAATTTAACGAAGCTTGAAGTTATGCGAACGCAGTTATTTCAGATTTGGGTGTGAGTTTCACTAATTGTCAATTAATCCTACCACGTTTTACCGTAGTCGTTTGCGTCATTCGGATCAAAATGCCAGCGTAGTTCTGCTCTTCGTGTTTGTACGCACGGTATTATCAATTGTAAAGTGTATAAACGCAAAAAGTAATAAGAAGTAAGAATCTTCTTTTCAAAGAATATCCACATAAAATAAATATACACACATTTTCAATAATTTGTTATTTTTTGTTTCAGTTGAGTGCTTCATAATCGTTATTAAATCTTGCTGCCTGTCCCCGTTTTATAATGGTATTTGCTAACAAGTGATTGTATCTACATAACTTAAAATAAAGTACAACGTCTAAGACAAAACAATGATGCGCTACAAATATGCGATTTGGCAAAGTCAGATAAAATATTGGTCCCCTAATTGCTTTTTTATATCTCATATTAAAATATGCCCGACGTTGTTTTTATGATGCTTATATATCTTGTACTTTTGAATGTTCGACCTGTGAAAGATGACCAAATGACCGTGTAACACCTGCCCTTGGGCAAGGAAATTAATAGTATTACATAAAGATGACAACTTAATTAACGGGTATCTTCTCCAAAATCTTTTGAGGATAACTAATTGATGCTTGTTGAAATAAACTATAAACCATAAACTCTACGTTTTGGTCGGACGCCATACTTTATATGATATTCCAACTATATATATGTATCATGTTCATCCATTCATTATTATAATGTTCAAATTATGTTTTAATACTACATATGCCACTGCTTAAAATAATATGTAACTTACATAAGCGATATCGTATGAATACACTTGTCAAGAAATGCGACAATTTCAAATGTTAATATGCATTTATGACATCCTTATATCATTAATTAAAAACCAATGTGTCTGAAAACTATTGCGAGTCAGGCTTTTCACAAATTTGATTTACGTTGCGATGACTAATATTATCTAGGTATTAAATTCTGTGTCATGTCCTTAGTTAACAAACTGGTGATGCATTATAACATATAAGATGTGTATTTTTTAATTTCAAACCAGAAACATGGATCTAAAATTCAGTTTTATAGATAAAGACTTGGTATTAGCTTTGTCGGATTATTTAAAGAAAGCTTAAAGGATTCATCAAATTATTTGGTTATTTTATGCGTCTTACTTACACCCGTCTTATGTTCGTTATTAAGACAATAACACACGGCAGAGCTGGGCCGGACGTCTATAATCGGCCCGTTGCCGACATAACGGCCCGAGGGCTATTATGCGGCTAGGGTCGATTTTAGACGTCCGGCCCAGCTCTGCCGTGTGTTATCGTTTATATCACATAATTTTATCATACTATTAAGTCCTTCTCTAAAATTTAAACAGAACCAGCCTTCCGAACTTTTATTTTCATTCAATTAATTACGCAATTTATGACGTACCTCATGTGACGTAGTTTCAATGAAACTATCTAGACTCTCTAAATTTTATGACAACAATTCGAACGTGAAGGGTTTTTATTTAACAATTTAATATTTGTTTAGCATCGAACGATTCCAAAACGTATTTCGGATTTTGTGTTTGTCCTGCATAATTGGGAGCTTCGATAGAAATAAAATTATTATAATCGCTTCGACATTCGATTTCGTAAATCGTGCTTATAGTGACAGTGTTCAGCATTCGATGCAATCGTTTAAAAAAAGTGTGATCTAAAATCAAAGTAGATAAACTGATGGAATAACATTAAATGGAATTAGTGTCAATCGATATTTGTATAAACCAAATTGTGTGCTACATGTCATTAGAATTATGTTCGATTCTTTCTTTGAGTTGTGGCTTAATTTTATTTATCACCGTTGGCTTTGACTGAATGTGGCCGCCATTTTGTTCAGTATAAGCCGCGCGATCCCATTCTTTTCTGATATGAAAAATCGGCCCGGCTCAGTGGGCTGATATTATTTATATTGGCCCGCTAGATACGAATAACAGCCCGCTCGCGACGTCATTGTGTTACTATTTATAGTAACGATATGTGATATTAAATTAAAGCACGTTGCTAGGAAGCTTTTTATGAGCATGTTTCTTAAAAGATGTAAAACATTATCTAACAATAAGACCCATAATAAGGTGTTTTTTATTGAGAAGGACAACTATTAAAAGAATACAACATGTATCGTGGCACCTGAAGGAACATCCAACTATTGTATAGTGGTAATTTATAAGCAAAATTATATTACATTTTTCAATGTTTAATTTGGGCAAATATATTCATGAAAAATGACAGGTGTCACTATAATCGACAGTTTCAATCTAGCAAAATTGTTATGAGTATGCTTATATATATACATTTGCATTTTTTTATTTTATTGTTGCATATATAGTTATTATTTATGTGTATATAAAAACTTGAAAATTATGTGTGTATACATGTTATTGCTATGCATCAACATTAAATGAAATGCGGATTTTTAATCATGTGGTTTATTTGGTTTTATGGAGAACTACTTTCTGACAACAAGTAATATTAAATGATATTTTTGCTAGGGCTCGAATAGTTCTTTCGGTTGTAATTTATATTTCAACGTCCGTTCGACCTTTAATTTGACCTTTACAAACCAAATAATTTAGATTAGACACTGACACAAGATTATAAAACGTCATTAAACGACAAGAATGTCATATTTACAAAGGCGGAATATAAAGTGCACATAAGTATCATGTGGTATTTAAAATGTATACCTCAAATTCATTTTAATAAATCTGCGTTACCAAGATATCGGTTGAATTTGTTTAGCGCTTTCTGAACAAATGTATATAATTCAAAATATTATTGAATTACTTACTGAAATGATTATCATAACATTTTAAAAGAATAAAACTGATTGGTTGGTTGGTTGTTTGGCTAATTAAGTAACATATTTGATAGATGAACATGCTTTCATTTACATGAAATAACAATAAAATCATGGTCACAAGTCCTGAACGCATACATATATGACCCGAAGACGTTCATAAATAAGTTATTTTCTTATTTGCTTATCGATTGTCAAGATAAAACGTTAAACGGAAATTGATCAAAATCGATCAAAGAATAAATGCAAATGTCATACAAATTCATCTCATTTTATTGAAAACATATACCAAGTACCTTTGTTTAAGAGACCTTAAGAAGAAAAAAAAATATCATCATCATCATCATCATCACCATCATAATCATCATCATCATTATCATATCAGTATCATCAGCAGCAGCAACAACAGCAGCAGCATCCTTATCCCCATCCTCCTTCTCATCATCATCATCATCATCATCATCATCATCATCATCATCATCATCATCATCATCATCATCATCATCATCAGTATTATTAGTATTATTAGTATTATTAGTATTATTAGTATTATTAGTATTATTAGTATTATTAGTATTATAAGTATTATTAGTATTATTAGTAGTTCTAGTATTATTAGTATTAGTAGTATGATTAGTATTAGTAGTTTATTGTTTTTATTGTTTTCATTTGATTAACTTTGTATTTAACAATTAATTAGTATATTAAACTTAAGACGAATTTAATTCTTCTTTTTTTTATCGCCAAGTGCGCACGAGAAAATCATGGGTTATACACTTACTGCTAGTGGGGCTATATACAACTCTTTTTCTTGCCTCTGATTAGTCCGCTTAAGACTGTTTAGGTCTACACAGATTTTGACGCTTCAAACATCCCTGCAAAGATGTCAGCTTTGGACATTGACGTTACAAACATCCGTGCAATGATATCAGCTATTGACATTGACGCTCCAAACATCCAAGCAAAGATATCAGCTTTTGACATTGACGCTTCAAACATCCCAGCAAAGATATCAGCTATGGCCATTGACGTTACAAACATCCATGCAAAGATATCAGCTATGGATATTGAAGCTACAAACATCCCTGCAAAAATATAATATATGGCCATTGACGCTACAAGTATCCCTACAAAGATATCAGCTATGTACATTGACGCTACAAACATCCATGCAAAATTATTAGCTATGGACATTGACGCTACAAACATCCATACAAAGATATCAGCTATAGACATTGACGCTACAAACATCCCTGCAAAGATATCAGCTATGGACATCGACGCTTAAAACATCCCTGCAAAAATATCAGCTATGGACGTCGACGCTTCAAACATCCCTACAAATTTATCAGCTACGGACATTGACGCTACAAACATCACTGCAAAGATATCAGCTATGGACATTGACGCTACAAACATCCATGCAAAGATATCATCTATGGACATTGACCACACAGATAAGACTCGTACATTTGTTATTTGCATTGTCCAAATAATTGCGAATGTTGAGCTTTCAACGAGTTAGTGCTTGTTTGTAAATATAATACGGGATTAAAATTATCATTACTGGTCTGAATCCCTTTCTGGTGGTCGATGCAAGAATAATTACACCAGCGTACGGTCAAAGTTTGCAAATTTAAGCCCCAGTTGGATATAAGCACAGATGGATACGGAATTCCCAGATCGTCGTGGATTCCATCGGATCAAGATCCGGGACAATGCGTTGACTTTTGGGATTTATGAGCATCGACGGTCTTCCAAAGACCATCACCCCAGTGACAAGTGTGTATTTTTTAAGATTTACAAATGCATGACAGAAGATGAAGAAATTCGCATTGTGTTTGCCTTTCAATAAACACGTTGTTATATACCATGTGCTTGTCATATGTATTTCAATTGTATATGTACTGTGAAGAGACTTTAATAAAACATTGAATTGATTAAATTTGTATTGTGTATGCTTGAAAAAAAGAACAATTCAAAATGTACTGCGAATTATATTAACAAGTGTAACCATGTAAAGTGGTATTAAACATTTTATAATTGGATTTACATAAATACATTCCTTTCAAATTTTAACGGGGCGAGTGTGATTGCGTTTGACGTTTCAACTTATATAAAAAATAAAAATGAAGAATAATTGTGTGCTTTGGTGACAGGCTGTTTAACATCACTGTTTATTTTTAACGTCCGAGAAATCTGACCTTTACTTACCATATAATTCAGATGTGCCACTGACAAAATAATCTTTAAAAGTAATAAAACAACACAAAATAACTTCACGTCTTCATAGGCCGAGTAATTATTGTGCAAATTAGTGTACATTTATACCGCTCGCATTTGAAACGTATACCTCAAATTCATTTTAATAAATCTTCCTGTTCTAAATCACGGATGCCATTTTTTACCGATCCAGAGTTATCAGTATAATATAAAACATGAACTAGTGAACAGTTTACTAGTATAGCTATGATTACAATTCAACAGAATGATACTGATTGGATGGTAAGTTGGAGGAATGTGTAAAATATTTTATAGATGCAATCGAGATGCTCTAAATTACATGATACATCAGCAAAACCGATGTAGAATTAAACGTCACATGGGAACAAATAAAGAATAGTACACGATCATTTTCTTATAGGATTAATTGACCAACCAATAAGTAAAACACGTCATTTAACCAACACTTACGTTTATTTGCAGGCATGCCTATTCATCTTGCTGAAAACCTAAATAGACTCAACTTTCAACTTATATATGACGTGTCGTGTCCGATATAAATCCAAAAGTTTTTATTTGAAAACAAATGGCTTTATGCCTTTTTTCGATATAAAATATTGTTTTGTTGCCATGAATAGAAATGGTGTGTCGTTAACATGTGCGGAATGGGATAACACTTAACCTAACATTGAAATGGCCCCCAAAAGTTGTATTATAGGGGGTGAGTATCTCTACACCTCTTTGACGCAAACCAAATTTAGACGTAAACACAGATTTGTACGCTATAGAAATCGGCCGCACAGCTTAGATTTGTAAACGTTTGCTAAGCATTGTTCAGATATTTAAGATAGTTGACTGATTAGAGCGCGTGTGTACATGTTTATAATCAGATCATGCAAATAAAACCATCATAATTGATCAAACTCCTTTCGGTGTGTCGATTTTGCAGGATTTTATACAAAGTAATGTCCGTTTTCGCGAATATATCTTACATATACAAAATAACGCTATAATTAGTATTTGTTTCGCTTTATATGCATTTGGAACTCATCCTAATTATTCAAAGACCTATAAAATACATTTTAGTCTATATTTCCATTTGTGGATCCAGCAAAGTCAAACCTGAGTCATCGATACTCCGGTTCTGGCAAAGAAAAACGGGCAATTTCCAGTAATACCACATGCTCTCAAAAGTGATCGATCTGATGTATCATAGTTTGCTAACTGACCGTAATAATAATTGCTCGTCGGATTATGTTTGTTGATATTTAGTTTTCCTTTATTAGGATTTTATTGCATGTTCTAGTTTTCTCATATATGTTTATAGTGACAACTTAAAGTGGCCTTTTCACAGATTTTGGCATATTTTGAAGTTTGTCATTAAATGCTTTATATTGATAAATGTAAACATTGGATCTTAAAAGCTCCAGTAAAAAATCAAGAATAAAATTAATAAAAGGAAAAAAAAGTAGCCGGTACCAGGGCTCGAACCAGTGACCCCCAAAGTCCTGGAGTTAGTCTGAAGTAAAAACGCATTAGCCCGCTCGGCATTTCCGCCGGGTATACAAAGTGTAAGTATTTTATACCTTATATAAGCGATCTTCGTAGTGTTGTAAATTTAAACGACAACAACAGAACTCTCCAAATTATTCAATCGTTTCGCGTTGCAACGCTTTATAATTTTTAGGTTTTCAAATCGTCAAAAGATACATATAATGGTTGTATTGGACTATGGTAAATGTTCAGTAATACTGTTACCTCACAAATATCATAACTAAAACGAAAATTTGCGAATCTGAAACAACTTTTTTCAATTTTGTCAATTTACCAAACCGTGAAAAGATCCCTTTAAGAAAGTAACTTGAGATCGTATTTCTTCTTAAAAGAAAAGCATGGACTATGTGATTTTTTAAATGTGCATATTCCTTAAGAATTGCAGTAGTTGTATTGTTTAATAATTTCATTTTAAACGTATATTATATCTGGTTGCTAACATAAGATAAAAATAACACTTTCGCGCATGTATTTAGCAAAAATGCGATATTTTGTGTCTAGTTTGCAAACTGTTTTAACGATCACAGTGACATAAAAGTACTAACTAAAAGAATGATGATACAACTAACAAGGACCGGTCACTGGAAAAGTGTGTGTTTCATAAATGACACTTAAACCGAGTAATGTGCACATCTGACGGTTTACAGTGTGTTGTTGTGTTTGTTTTTTCAAAAATAATCTTGTGAACATTAACAAGGCTACAGCTGAATTAAGGGATAGAAGAAGGAGACCATCAGCCAATCACAAAGCTCTATGTAGGGGCTGTCCAGGTTATCGTCGAAAACGCATTTGCCTTCCGTACAACAATTTTCTTATGTACAAGGAGTGTCTTCAATTAAAGAAATATCGAAAAAGCGCGGATGATCAACTATTCGCAAATGTTAGTTTCCAACCCTGGCCGATGCAAGCGAAAGTATATTTCTGAAGAATATAATTACCAGTAGGCTGTTAAGTCTCTTTTAAACGAAAATCCAGTCTAGGCGGAAAGGGTCGTCCCTTATAAACCTGTGCGGACTGCACAGGATACCCCGGTAATATGGGACGACCCTTAACGCATATGCATTAATTAAGCCTCGTTTACCCACAGCGGAACATATGTCTTTGTTGTAGGAATATGTGTTCCTAATGAGTAGTTTGTTTAGTGCGATGGCGTTTCGTTTGCGAATTATGGGACTAGTGCGCTAGTCTGATTTTTTGTCGGGCTTTTTCTCTTAAACAACTGGATGGAACTCGGCAGTATTTATGCATATATTCATAAACAAGATAGGGTTAAACAAAGACGTTTATGTATTGTTCATTGTTCTGTTACTTTACATGTAAGTTCCGATTCAGACGTTTATCCTTAAAAGGGAGTAAAAAGTTGATCTCTCTCTCTCTCTATAAATATCCTTTTTAGGTGCTTGTCTGGTCTGTTCATAATATACTGCTGTCTGTTATTAAAATATGAGCTATACGAAGTTTCATTACAAATACAACACATACAATTTAGAAGAATGTTGAGCTGTGGTGCGTATTAGATTTTATTCACTTTAAATGCGTGTTCTTTTTTAAGTAATCCTTATTCATTTTTTGTGTTGTTTAGTTATTATCTGAGTAAATATTGGTTATATTTCTATGCAATTGCACTGGGAAGCTCATTTACAATACTTATTATTAAGTAATCTCGCTTCAGCATTTTTCAATCTTTAGATATATCAATTGTGTCATGACTTTGTATTTATGAGATTTAATGATAGCGTCGGCTTTATTAACAAAAATTGCAGTAATTGACGACCATTTTGCTTGTTTTAAATCTTGAAACATTATATGAGTGTTTTTTATTGTTTGTTCGTCTACATGTTTATGATTGGTAAGCTAGTTTGCTAGATTGGAATGCAGTTTCGTTCTATATTGGTCAATGTGTCACAGTATATTAATTGGTTGACATTTTTATAGTTCCTCCCTTTTTGCATTGACATTGCTTGACAAAGTGCATTGTGGAGACTGGCAGCCATCAGTTATATTCATATTTATGTATATTAATTAATGTCCTTTTAATACTACTCACTTACAATGCCTCTTTGGTTTTCTCAACCAAACTCACAGTACTGACACTGGCACACGCACCACGAAGTTGTTATCGGATTTGTAATGTATAATCTTTTGAACGGATAAAAATTACAACTGTTACCATGTCTGGATGTTGAGAACATTTGAAAGATTGCGTAAAAATTAAATCTGCGCCAGGCCTGCCATATTCATAGCCTTTCCCTGCTTGGCCTACCGCACGGCCGTTAATCAATGTTGAACAAACACCATAAAACCTTCTCATCCTGTACAACTATCCGTGAAATTTAAAACATCCGTTCCTTAGCGCCATCTCGGAAGTAGCATTGGCTTATTTATTAGTGCATCGCAAAAAAGTGGTGGAGCCCGTGATTCACGGTCCTGTATCTAGTGTAGCCTATCTGAAGTCTTTCCTCGCGACCCACAGCCGCGAATTTGAGGTTAATGTAAATTAAAGGAGAAGCCATGACATGCAAATGGGTCAATACCACGGATGACAGGTTGGTAAGATTCATAAAACACGTGCATATTAGCGTTCAATCTGTAAATCTTGCATGCAGCTTACATTTGAGCATTTGTATCAACATTTATTTACATTTTCATTCACTTAGCCTTAAAAGGTTTGCTATGTTTAACGTAAAATTACGTAATGTAACGTAGCATGAAATAACGCGAAAGTAGATACAAATTTCACATCTGCCATTAATTGTCCGTTAAGCCTTTCACGTGTTACCAAAGGCTTGTGCGTCATTCAAACCAAAATACCAGCGTAGTTCTGCACTTTGTGTTTGCATTAAATTAATGTATCAATTATAAACTGTATATACGCAAAATGTAATTAAACATGTAAAACTACTTTTTATTAAAGGATGTCCGCATACTATAAATATACACACATTTTCAATTATGGTTTCATTTGTTTCAGCTACATGCTGCACTAATGTTATTTAACGTGATGCTTGTATTTTTTGCTAATGGTGTTTGCTAACTAGAGATTGCATTTACATGATATTGAATAAAGGAACACATCCGAGACAATAAAATGATACGATGCACACATGTGATTAAAGTCAGTAGACATCCGGTTCACTAATTGATTTTCGAAACCTCAAACTAAATCTTGCTAACGTTGATTTTGTGATCCATTAGATAGCTTGTTCCTTTGACTGTTCGACCTGTAAAAGATTATTACATGCAAATATACATATATATGTTCGAATTATTGTGTACATACGAAACTTATATGCATTATATTTATGTTACATAAGCGATATTGTATTAATACTTTTGTCAAGAAATACGACCATTTTAAATGTTAAAATACATTTATAACATCCTTATATCATTAATAAAAAAGCAAATGTGTCTGCAAACCATTGAAAGACAGGCGTTTCACATATTTGATTTACGTTGCGATGAATAATAGTATCTAGGTATTAAAATGCTGTCCCTTTTCTTTCATTTAAAAACTGCTAATGAATTATAAAATATAATAAATGTATTTTTTATTAAAGAAAGAGACAGGTGTATATTGCTCAGATTAAGTATAGATTAAACCTATGAATTTGCTTAGTCAGGTTATTATAAGACATGATGCGAGAGGGTGTATCACATGATTTGGTTACTTCTAGTTCATCTTGCTGACAGCCGCCGCATGTCTATCGTTAAATGATAGCATTAAGGTTTTCATGAAAAAAATATAACACAAAAAATAAATATATAGCATAAGGCGAATGATGGCAATTTTTTTATGGCCAAATTTCCAAATTGTATATATTTTACCGTATTATTGCACACAAAATTGAGTTTTATATAAAATACAAAAACATTAACAGAACTTATGTATCACGTGGTTTAATGGGACAAGAACCGAGTGTTCAGAATGAAAACAACGCCATGTAACATTATAGCGAATGAAAAGAACATCAGGTTAGATAAACCCGCAGGATAGTGCAACAGACACACAGCATACCATGGCAATCACACAACATACCTTGACAAACACACAGTTTACCTAGACAAACACATATCATACCTTGGCAAACACACAGCATACCATGACACACACACACAGCATACCATTACAAACACACAGCATATCATCACAAACACACAGAATGCCATCACAAACACACAGCATATCATTACAAACACACAGAATATTTTCAGTTAGTATTGGGTATTCAAACAATCATGTCTTAAACTAGGGTGCCCCATTTGAATTAGGTAAAGTCTGTTAAGTATTTTGTGCATGTACATTGGCTTTTGAACAAAAGTTTCTTTGGCAGCCTGTTCAGTTTTATGAAAAAAATCAAGACCAATATTTAAATGATTGACAATTACAGAATTGTTTGAGCAACCACTCAAGCAGGGTCTGTCTTAAATAAAATATATGTATAATAATTATCAATATAAAAACAGTATACATGTACTAACATCATTTCCTTCAGGATAAGCAGTGCCCAGTATTATACCATACATTGCAGTTTGCAAATTCTGAAATTAAACGAAAATACATAACGGTACTGGGGATTCTCCCGAACAATCCCAACTTAATGTCAAAAACCTCACGACCATCGCCGTAAGGACTTAAGTTAGAATATATAACTTCATATTGCAAATTTCAGATATTGTTACATATGTTAAGATATTTAATAGATCAGTTCTGCGATGTTGAGCTTCGCTCTGGGAAAACAGGACTTAATGTATTTGCGTATTTAGTGTCGTAAAAGATAAGCATGAGCAGTCCGTTTTTTTTTTCGTTTAGTGGAAGTATCTTCGAAACGAAAATCCAGTCTAAGCGGAAAATGTTGTCCCTGAATAGCCTGCACGGACTTCACAGGCTAATATGGGACGAAACTTTAATCACATGCGATAAAGCCCAGATTTTTAAGCGAGACTGTTATTATACAATTTGGTTTACTTGTTTCTAACATATTGCAATGAAAACGCGTTCATGCATGAATTCGGTAAAAGTGCTATCGACAAAAGTGCTCTCGTTTATTCTATTTAAGTTTAAAGAATGCCATAAAAGGGTAAATATATTTAATTTTTGATTATTTAACTGGCAATAATCAGTCAAAGGCTCAGTTTGTCTCATATTTATAACAATTTAAACATCTGGTTTGCATAGTTCACGGATTAATCAATGTCAGTGCACACAATAAATCAACGATTATTTGTCTGATTTTAAAGTGACATTTAGTATGGACAGCCCACAGTTATTGCTCTATAAAAATTCCAAGTCAGATTGTCAACACAAAACTATCTTAAAAGCCATTTTAACAGAACATCTGACGCGATGTACTTGCAGAGGAATCAGCGCCACGCGTTATGTGTTTGGAAATAATTGTCTTATGTTCAAATAATTCACAAATGTCGCATGTTTCATTGTTTGAAAAGCGCATTTCCAGTTATGAATAAAACAATTACGAATCTCTTACGGTTTTGTGTTGTTTTTGGTCACCCCAGGAAACCCGATACCTTGCGGGTCGTGTAATACCATAGGGGACAATGCTGTGCATTTTGGAATGAACTTACATGGGGTAAGTAAATTGAAAAAAATTACATTTTTCAAAGTCCAATTTGAAACAACTGTGTATCAACATTGATAACAAAGGTATTGGCCTACATGTAGAAAATCCTGACAAATTTTCTTAAAAAATGAACGAAATGTGGCTCTCTGAAGTAGAAGATCGGGCAAAACGGGCTATGTTCAGGCATTTAAGGGAGAAAAAACTGCTTTAATTTGCAAGCCAATACAATAATTAAAGGATTTATACAAACTTTCACATATCTGCCATAACCTCTCAGCAGGGTTTCTCCAGAAACTATTTATTGTGGAGAAATTTGCGTTTTAATGATCCTGTTGGGAAAACAATGATACCATCTGGGGAAGACCAGGAAACCATATGTGGGCAGTGACTTTATAATTCTTTTTCAGCCATTTTGTTGCAATTTCTTTGCTTTGTAGAGGCCTACAGTAAGTGTATGTGGGCACATATGCATTCAATTGCACTTTTAATGCCTTATATATGATCAATACTGCCTTTTCAACATTCTCGAGTTTTATTTCTTTTTACCAACACTATTTTGGAAAATATAAAGAAAGACTTGACTGCTTTGTCGCATACATTAATTGGTTAGGTACATAAAAATGATGTCTTAAAAAGTGTATATGGGGTTTTTATAGATAGATATTTTGGAAAATATAAAGAAAGACTTGACTGCTTTGTCGCATACATTAATTGGTTAGGTACATAAAAATGATGTCTTAAAAAGTGTATATGGGGTTTTTATGTAAAATATTTATGTGGCGTGTTCTGAGACTTTTGGTGCTAATTCGGCAAGTGTCATAATGAAAAAAACTCATTTGAAATGAAGTCGCTAAACTTGCGCTTAATTTTGTTAAGATTGCCTTAAGTTTTCTGTGATTTTACTGTTAAGCGTATTTAAGTAACATTAAACTCGGCACAGACTGGCCTTGGAAAGAATTGTCTATCAAACAAAACAATAGTTGATTTTGACCTTTTAATTTTAATGAGCTAACTTGTTACTCCCCTTTTAACGAATTTGGCCATTGCTAGTTTATAGGCGCAAACAAGACTTCAACACATGACGTTGATACCGATTGTATGCATTTAACCACACAAAGTACAGTTCAATGATTAAAAGAATAACATTTACCTTGTTCACAGACAAGTTTAATCATTGTTATGAATTCTTGCAGGATATTTGCTGGAAAACTTTACAGATAAGTTATTAAATGATTAAACTTTTAGTCATTTGTTAAAACATAATGTTTTTGTTATTTTAAGTGTTTAAATTTTAACGTAATTCCCTATGTGTTCGATAACTGGTTCGTCCACCATATTGTCAATAATAACCACAAGGGGAGTTAGACAGTATAGATAGATAGATAGATAGATAGATAGATAGATAGATAGATAGATAGATAGATAGATAGATAGATAGATAGATAGATAGATAGATAGATAGATAGATAGATAGATAGATAGATAGATAGATAGATAGATAGATAGATAGATAGATAGATAGAATATATTAAGAGGATGAAAAGGAACACTGTGCAAAAGCAACTGTTCCTGTCTATCCCACTTGCAGATGTAATAATGCAAGATGCCAACCAAAATGGGACTAATAAGAGCTCATATTACAGCTAGTTGCTGTAACAAATTTACAATCACAACCAGTCTTTGATTTTGTGCAATGACAATGATAGATTTTTGAGTAACAATAGCTCTCATGTTGATATAATATGCTTGTATGTTGAAGACCTTTTACCTATACTCACTTTATTACAGTATGCATTTTATCTTCCATTCAACCTGTGATCATAACGGTATGTGTTGCGCAATATTCATTGATGCATCTACATATGAGGTTTTTAGAACCCAGGAAGGGCCAATGTTATATATGTTTCTTTATCAGAGAACACAGTGACCATTGACATAATGGCCAAATAATGTAGTGAGATAATGTAAAACTCATTTAGGTCAGATGTATCATCATAGGAAGTCTGAAGATTGCAGATGGAAGCATATTTGTTCTGAAGACAACATTTAAGTTTTCTATTAGAGGTTGAAGTGACATTGACATTTGACATTGTGATCTGACAATGGATTAGACCTGTAAAACTCATTGAGGTGCATCAATATATGAATTTTGAAGGCTGTATGTGGAAGCACTTCCATTATACAGTCTATGAAAAAGTTTTCTATAAGAGATTTAAGTGACCTTGACCTATGACCTAGTGACCTTAAAGACGGTGGGGTGTATATATAAAGCTAATAAGGTTGCATCAAAATATGAAGATTGAATGTTGTATGTTCATTTGTTCAAAATTTATTTCATGAAAATAAATCTGGCGGACAAACGGACAAAAAATCGGGACGGACGTAACATACTGGGACAGGGACGGTCGGGACAAACTGATTCCTATATAGCTATATAGCTCCCATAACAGACTTTGTGGCGGTATAATAATTTGTGGGGGGGGGGCAACTCTAGCATTGTGATAGCTTTTTTACATATCTAAAGTGGACATTGAATAACCACATTATATATAAGACAAAGGATTCACGTTTCTGAAATGATGTTGGATGAAAGCCAAATAATATCATTGACTGTATTAAAAAGCATTAAAAGTACATTTATATGCATATGTGCCCACATGCACTTACTAGTCTATAGGCCTCTACAAAGCAAAGAAATTGCATTAAAATGGCTGAAAATTAGGTTTTTTGTCACGAAAAAGAATTATAAAGTACCTGCCCATATATGGTTTCCTGGTCTTCCCCAGATGGTATCAGGGGTTTCCCAACATGGTCATTAAAAACGCACATTTCTCCACAATAAATAGTTTTCTGGAGAAACCCTGCTGAGAGGTTATGGCAGACATGTGGAAGTTTGTATAAATCCTTTAATAATGGTAGTGGCTTGCAAATTAAAGCAGTTTTTTCTCCCCTATATGCCTGAACATGGCCCGTTTTGCCCGATCTTCTACTTCAGGGAGCCACATTTCGCTCATTTTTTAAAGAAAATTTGTCAGGATTTTTTCTACATGCAGGTCAATACCTTTGTTATCAATGTTAATACACAGTTGTTTCAAATTGGACTTTGAAAAATGTAATTTTTCCAATTTACTTACCCCATGTAAGTTCATGCCAAAATGCACAGCACTGTCCCCTGTGGTATTACACGACCCGCAAGGTATCGGGTTTCCTGGGGTGTTGGTGTTTTTGTTGTTGTTTTTGGAAGTAATGTTCTGGTTAACATACTCGAGTCAGTGAATAACCAAAACTGCAAAGTAATTTTCAAAATACTTATGTTTGCAGCCAAAGAAATGTACTTTTTAAACACGTGTATGACATATTTTATTGAGCCCCATTTAACCATTTAAATGAAGGTTTTTTTTCAGCCCCAAATGATGAACCTGGTCTTTTAAATAACACGTTAATAAACATTTGTGCACGTAAGCGATCATATTACTTGACATTTATACAGCTATTTATGAATTAATTACTTTTCGTTTTTATGAATCAAACTGACAATATTCACACCCACTACAAGGGAGTTGCCGTTATCATATTTTGTAGACATTTGATCACCGGGTTGCAATGCAATGTTAACTGATGTGAGAAACGCAACTGGTATTACAATAGTAGCTATCGACTATAAACAAACTACATTTGTCAACCTCAACTTACCGCCATAAGTATTAGGAAAATCAATCTTGTTTTTCAAATGATTTCAGAGAATGTATGAATGACGGTCACATTTCACATCTCTCTGCTCAAAAGATCTATCAATAAATATATTTATTTATAGATCTGTGCATTGCTCAGAGTAACCGGAACGCACATCAATATCGCCACCGACAACTTTATCACTGAAATCATACCTATTTAGGGCAATGACAAATCAAATTTTTTGTAAGCCTATTGCCTATGGCTGTAGTTCTTTGTATATCTTTACAAACATCTTTCCTTCAACGTTTCATTGAGGCCACCTTATTTTTGGTATTTATATTTAATCATTAAATCAGCGTATAACAGCTTGCGAGTATTATTATCGATGAATGTATTTTCATTGAGCGCTATTTATATCGTGTTGTATTCAAAATCGTCAACAATAATTTATATATGTTCGTTAAGATTGTAAAGCAGTTTATATATACTAGGATCCAAGACGTTAACCCTTTGCATGCTGGGAAATTTGTCGTCTGCTAAAACTGTCTGCTAAACTTCTAAAATAAGCAATTTTTTTCGTTTTTTTTTTCAAAGAATACTATCAGAATAGCAAGCAGTTTGGACCCTGATGAGACGCCACGTTCTGTGGCGTCTCATCTGGATCCAAACTGTTTGCAAAGGCCTTCAAAATCCGGTTCCAGCGCTCAAAGGGTTAAGAAGTTTCGTTTAGACAATTTGAAGACTGGAATCTGATTTGCTAATGATACAAATAAAAGTACTCCCAAACACATAATTATTTTAACACAAGATAATGATTATAAGAATTTAGATTTTCCTCGTCTTGGACTGCACATGCTAATCTGGGACGACATTTTACGCACATGCATTTAGCCCTGTTTTCACAGGCTGATACTTAATTATGTATTTCCAAAGTGTCTCCTAATTCGTAGGTCTAAACATAATTTAGCGAATGCGGGTCCTATTCTGCATGGTCATCGCGTCTGAAATGGTCCAGTCACGTGTCAGTGATCAATCAAGAGAACAAAGTAAGCCTCGTTCAGGTAATACCTGGCTGAGTGCATGTGCGTAAAGTGACATCCCAGAAAAGGGATTACACTTTCCGTCTAAATTGGATTTTCGTTTAGAAGAGATCTATTCAATTAGCGCAGAAAGTTTCGTCCCTGGTTAACCAGTTTTCCCAGAATCGTCCCTGGTTAACCAGTTTGCCCAGAATCGTCCCTGGTTAACCAGTTTTCCCAGAATCGTCCCTGGTTAACCAGTTTTCCCAGAATCGTCCCTGGTTAACCAGTTTTCCCAGAATCGTCCCTGGTTAACCAGTTTTCCCAGAATCGTCCCTGGTAAACCAGTTTTCCCAGAATCGTCCCTGGTTAACCAGTTTTCCCAGAATCGTCCCTGGTTAACCAGTTTTCCCAGAATCGTCCCTGGTTAACCAGTTTTCCCAGAATCGTCCCTGGTTAACCAGTTTTCCCAGAATTGTCCCTGGTTAACCAGTTTTCCCAAAACACAGCTCAAATTATGTTATATGGCATATATGGCTAACCATCTTTTAAGACACAACAAAAGTAGGACGTTCGTTGCATTTATAATTTATTGTATACAATACTTTCGCGAAACTGGGATACATGTCATTTCATATACATACATAATACGTTTAACGTAAAAACTTAACTAACGTCAATCGTTCAACATTTTCACGTAATAATAAGGTAAATGGCGACAATTCGTTAACTTTAAACCTTATCTTTAGAGGCATTGGAATAAATGCATTTCCAAACACATAACACAAATGAACACACAACACAAATGAATGTTTCCCTTTCAAACATTTGCTTTTTCTAGACACCCCCCCCCCCCTCTTGCCCTTTACCAAATGCTAACAATGTTCCTTTCTTCAAATATTTATCTCCTAACAAATTGTGCTTCGAAAATCATAACTTACACATTTGTTATTTGAATGTATCATTTTCAAAAACTCGATATCGAGTTCTGAAACGATGGTATGTGAGTAAGACCACGCCTAAACAGGCCGCGTTCCAAAATCAGTAAAAATCCTGAGGCGACTGACATATAAGAATTGGAATACTAGTATCATCGATCACATACTAATAATGCAAAGAACACATTGAATAATACTTATAATACCGGTACATATAAATAATTGCACGTCTATATTGTTATATGTATACATAATAATAATGAGGTTACAATTCTCGCTACACTAACAAATGTGCCTCGTTGTGGAAAAATCGGGCTGAATGCACGTGCGTAAAGTGTCGGCCATTATTGGCCTGTGTAGCCCGCACAGGTTATTCAGGGACAACTGTTTCCGCGTTCATTGTATATTTCGTTTACAGATAGTATCTTCTCTTCGACATCCAGTTTATGGAGAAAGTGTCGTTCCTGATAAGCCCCTGCGGTCTGCACAGGCTTATCTGGGACGCCACGTTACTCACATGCATATGCCCGGTTTTGTCAGAGCGAGGCTCGAATAAAGATCATTCAACAAACAAAGGCGTATGGTTAATCAACCAGTTAATCTTGGTTTCGTACTAACAAAAAAAAACATTTTGTAAAATGAGGACTCGGCCCACAATTCGTGGCTGAAGGTGTTTCGTGTTAAACCCACACGTGCGTGCCTCCTGAATCGGTGATTTAATCAGGTAAATTAATTATTAATTAATCATAATTATAAGCCTTTATAAGTTTTAAACTTGAATCACGGAAATAGATGATGAATCGCAAAAATTAAAATGATAAATTAAAAACCTATTGTATAATTAACAGAATACTGTGGTTGTAATTGCTATATACTCATCGGTCTCCGTATATTAAAACTTAACAAAACGTATATCCGTGTTAAAGCACATAATTATGTTCCTTGTACAGAGTGATGTATCTGAATATTTATCGATTCCTTATAAGGTGTCGGTTAAGTGCAACTTTATTTCGGTTGTTTCACTTAATTGTACGTGTTCCTTTTTGCGTGGTGACAAACGAGCAAAAGAACTACAATCTATTATGGTATCTTTGGTGCAAAATGACGGTGCTATGTGATATTATCCTGACTCTGCGAAAATAGGGCTTAATGCATGCGCGTAAAGTGTCCACCCAGATTAGCCTGTGCTGTCTGCAAAGGCTAATGATAGGCGACACTTTCTTCTTTTGTGGAATCAATCATTAAATTAAAATCTCCTCTTAACAAAAAATCCAGTCAAGGAGGAAAGTGCCCACTTGCTTTGCCTGTGCGGACTAAGGACAGACTGGGGCGAATCTTTACGCCCATGAATTAAGCCTGGGTTTTCTAGATCATGGCTCATATATATATATTCATATTAAGCAATACTTATTCATTAAAAAGTCCTATTCATTTATTCCTTTTATATTATTTTAAAAACATCATATGTGACTACTCCTTATCTTCAGCTAACTTGCTTTCGTCCAACAATGCTGTTTGTTCAAAGTTGGTTAAAATAGCATAAGAATGTGTGTTTCTGTGCTTTTCTAATATATTATAAAAACGTGAAATTAAAAAGTTGTTTCACATGACCATTTAATCGTGTATTGGGAAAGTTACAACAATGTCAAAAAAATCGTCTATGAACATTCAACGAGTTATTATGATTTTTCAAACCAAAAAGTGTAATGCATGAGTCAAATGTATACACGCCTATACTTGTATTATATTGTTTCACAAATGTCAACAAAACACGAGGATGACAATAATACTTGTTAACCCGCTCACGGAAACGCATGATTCATGAAATTAATTAGTCTATGTAGTCAAGCAAATCAATCCGCTAATAGCGTATGCTCGTGAATTCCTGAATCAAATGAGTCCCCTTCATGATACGTGGTACCAACTTTTGGATCTGGCCTGAACACACACTCTTCGCTGATTGACAGTTGGTGGAATTGTGTCGCCAGCCTGACGGGGTCGTTCGGACTCGAACTACACGGAGCACTCGTTTCTGATTCGGTCAACCCCGTCGGTAATTTCCGTGAAAGGTCCGGTGTAGGGTTCTGGAGATCGTGATCGGACAGCAACCAATCGTATGGCACGGTAAGGTCACATGAGCTGGATGGCGACGATGATTGGTTGTTGATGAATTTCCTCTGCCATTTTAGTTCCTCCACAGTCTCGTTCAGAGTGAGCAGCTGTTTCATCAACGACAGGTCGAGATCCATCAGGGAAACCTGAAAGTACACAGATCAGAGCATGGTCAAATGAAATAGGTAGTGGTTAAATTCTCTCGTCTATAAAACAAGGGCACATATGCGCAAAGGTCGGTTACGCGTGTTACAAGGGTTGAAAGCTCTGTACATCGTGTTTGTACACGGACTCTAGATTCTAGATTACCAATATACACTCCGTGTGTTTGTACTAAAATTAATGTATGCAAAGTAAATGAACCTCGTTCTGGAAAAACGTGGTTAACGGCATAAGTATCGTTAAAGATTTCATGATGTACAGTCAGCTTTAATTAAGTTTTGCGTTAAAAAGAATTTTATACATAGCGAAAATCTCAAGATGTTCATACACCAAACCAGTGTTCATTTATTTGTTGAAATGCTTATTGTTACACTATTGTTATTGTAAGTTCACCATGTTTTTTCCTTTGGAAATGGAGTGTGGTAACGTAAGATTGTATCTGTATTCATCAAACTCAAGGGAAACTGAAAGACCTCGGGCAAGAAAATATTGAGCTGCTTAAAATGAGCTTGGGGACAGGAAGTTAAAATCTTCGTTACTAATTGATGTTTTTTATCTCAAATTAAAATCTAGCAAATGTTGGTTTTGTGATTTATTAGATACCATGTACTTTTGACTGTTCGACCTGTGAAAGATGACTAGATGGCCGAGCAACACAATGTTTTATGGCCAAATCTGTACAAACATTATATAAATGATAATTATGTAAAGATCAATTTGCTAATACATATCTGGTTCAAAATCTGTAAGTGAGGAAACGTTGTATGCGAATCCCCACATCAGAATAGTTTGGAAATATACGGCATTTGCAGGAAAAGAACAAAATCGTTTGTAATTAGTATCGACAATAATGCTGTTCTTGTAAAACGAACTCCCAAGATGATGATGGTGGTGGTTGTGGTGGTGATGATGATGATGATGATGATGATGATGATGATGATGATGATGATGATGATGGTGATGATGATGATGATAATGATGATGATGATGATGATGATGATGATGATGATGATGATGATGATGAGAACGATTTAAACAATCACAAAAGACCCACCACAAAGAAAATCGTTGACAGAGGTTTCAAACGTGTATAACGCTTGTTAATGGGGCATAATATCGTGCAATAGACGTATCCCGAAATAAGCTAGCGTTTTGGAAAAACCCCACTTCTCTGCGGGTACCGATATATAATCCTTTCAAAGTCGCTTTCCATATCAAACGTTATAATTTAAATAAAACAACCATCTGTTTTCACAAAATTGGTTAGCGTTTTTTGTAACGAAAGATTAATCGTTTTTCTCCAAGCCTATCAAAATCTGGAACATATATGTCACTTTACTCCGAATCCTTTGCTTGACAGGGTTTTATTTATGTTGAGTGCAGTCATCCACCATGCAAGAAAACATGAAGTAAAGCACGTCTCTTCTACGAAGAGTAGCTAAACGTCAGAACATATATTTTACAAGTTTGTTGAACAGCTGTTAATATCTCAGATGGCTGCCAAGATATGACAAGAAATGCACTCATTTTATGAGTTTTTTTGCATTCAAAGGCCACATGGATCATAACATAAGTAAAAAAATATGTGACACATTATGTTTTTTGTGTTTTAATATAAAAGGTTATTGTGCATGTTCTCGTTGTTTGCTTCTGACGATATTTTCATGAAATATGGCGATGTTGTAATGATCAACATTTAATTTGAAACAGGTGTTTGATCAACTAATATTATTTTGCTGAAAGCAACACGCATCAACTGGCGCAAAATTATATTAGTACACCCGAACGAAAATTCATGTCACCGTAACAGCAAATTTATATTTCAAATGTTTGAACCAATACAAAGGCTGTCCTGATAAACAAAATCTAAATACTGCTTCTTCACACGATAGCATCATTGAACGCGAATTATATACAATTTGTAAGCATCGGTCGGAATGTAAAGTATGTCACACAGCCTTGAGACACGCACATCCCAAATCGACACCGCCCGCACCAACATTCCTGTATGCGAGTCAATTGTATGCCTCGTCACGTGCTCCAATCACGTGACCACTCCCCCACTCCCTCCCCCACTTCACCTTTCCCCCACATTTCGTTGAAGTAATAAGCTGAGTACGTGCCTTAAGCCAGCTGAGCGCGCTTTGATCAATCATACAATAAATCAATTAATCAAACAATCGATGACTTTAATGTCGCGCCGAGCATACCTCACGCATATAAACTATTTTCAATACGGGATTTTGTCGCATCTCGCCAATTCGTCATTAGATCGCTCGTTAAAGATATTTCTGTCGGATTGACTTTTATTGCATTTAAAATTTGATATATATATATAGAACATATTAGGGCCGCCGATGCGATTTCGCGAGGAATGCATTAATGGTTCAATAACATTACATCTTAGTCACAATCAGGGAATGATCGTTCATAATTGATGCAATTTAAGTTGAATTCAATTCATGTGTAACTGTATGTGAAATGGCTTTTATTTCTGAACTTGCTCGGAAAAGCTTAGATATGATTTGTGAAAGACAGACAGACGGTTACTATAATTACTTAAAATAGGCAAACCTACCTAATCGACTTTGATGAGCTCTTATTTGTATCGCTTGTTTCCTGGACAAAGACCCTTTTAGACGTAGATTATTGTTTCCTTGAGTCATAGATAGAAACGTCAAATGCATGAGTTAGTTGATAATGCTTGAGGAAAACACAGAGTGATGCTGCAAAACATTACTTTGTAAGCTATTAACAATGTCTTCAGATTGTTCAATATTCAATATTCAGTATGTGTTTGTTCCCACTGTATATACAATAATGTATGAAGAGACGCGTATCATACCGATACATGTTGTTTAAACAATTCAATTTCAACTAAAATATGACAAGAATCCGAAGAATGCACGGGATAATACCTTGATTAAAAATGTGACCTTTGAGGAAATTGTTCGTGTTAATTGGGATTTCGACATGTCTATCATCCCTAAACCTGCAGTAATTGAAATTCAAACCACAGTCCCATTAGGCTTGAGAATAAAATGAAATTGGAGGCAGTAAAAACGAAACTTAAAACTGCACATGTTTGCGAATTAATGAAACTTGCCGAACTCAGCGTATCCGTGCATTAATGAATTCGGTTTTCGTGAAGGCATGTGAAAAATGTTGGTGTTTGTTTGTTTGACTTTCCCTTAACATCCATCGTTTTTGCTGTGCATAGTAAAATTGATCCTTGTGGTGTGATGATCTCATTGAAACGTCGACAATATTGAGGAATTAAAAATAGCACTACCGATAAAAAACGTGCGTAATTTTAAATATATATATATATATTCTTAATTCATTCAGTTACGAACACTAAGATAATTTCGTTAAGAAGTGAGGCAAATACTATAATATAATAATAGTAATAATAATAATAATAATAATAATTATAATAATAATAATAATAATAATCTCTTTATTTTCCGAAGGTAACTCATTAAGACAACACATTGATACAAAGTCATGCAAACAGTTTGAGGCCTTCAAACAACTATGGTATGTATAATGCATTTCTACATTATAATGCAAACATGTAGACTTTGACGGACATAAGAGTACTGTAACAGTGTAATAGAAGTGTCATAAAAGCAAGTATATTATATGACTCCTCTTATATTATTAATTTCTCTTCCAATATTGAAATGGTCTCAAGGAACAAATATTTATTAACAGAAAGTATTTAAGAATATACATGTATTGTTGATTTCATTTTCCGATATGAACACACTCTAACGCACGCACGCACACACACACACACACGCACGCACACACCTATACACATGTGCATATTTCATTGATTCGTTTTATGTAATAAATAATAATTATTATTATAAAAAATAAAAATATAAAAATGTGTGATATTGGAGACAATCGAGCAATGTTTGAGCAACCAATGAGCCGATTACGTGAATTGCGAAACACCAACGACACACGATACACTATCTCACGCTTAATATTGACAAAGCGTCATTTTAATTGGTCTTATTTGCGAATTTGACGCTGAGTCAATAGGCTTTACAGATCAGTTTAAGTCTGTCATAACCAAGACTTATCATTACACTTTTAAATATAGAATTTAATCATACGAGCGAGAACATTCTTTCATTGCATCAAATATTTAATATTTACGGGCTATCGTGCTAGAGGCTATTATGAAGGGTGTAACAATAACAGAGCGTGATGCAACGTAGCGACGATCATGACGAGGTTTTACGAGATGTTCTCACCAGAAAGCAGCGGTCAAATGTTCGATCCGGTACAAAGTAAATCGAGCGCACTAAATAGGTGAGGTCTACTGGACTGATTAAATGCACTAGCACTAGGAAATTGGCATACTTTCGTCTGTCTGATCGGTGCATTCGTTATGCAACTATGGCTATTTTTCCAGTGGAAGACGTCTGACGTTTTTCAAGATTCCGATAAGTAAATACAAAGAAATAACAAATACACAGCTTTACATAAAAGTTCGTACTTTATAAGCTTATTCATAAGTAGTTTGGCATAAACCGTGGTTTTTATATAAGCCTGTGCAATCCTTACAGGCTAATACGGGACGACACTTTCCGCTGTTTCCGCATTTTGCGTTTAAATGAATTCTCTTCTCAGCGTTAATACAGTCTGAGCGGAAACTGTCGTCCCATGTCGTCCCAGATTAGCCTGTGCGGACTGTGCCGGCTAATTTAGGATGATATCTTATACACATGCATTACGCCCAGTTTCCCCAGAGCGCAGCCCATTTTATACAACCTTTTGTTGCAATATTACAAGTATGATGCCTGGGATTTAAGAATTAAGATATGCATGCGTGTGCGCATGTGTTTGTTTAACCTACTTGTACTACAAAACATTATCATTTAGAATTGAATAAATAATTAACAATTAGTTCTAAAAGGCATTAAATAGTTAATTGTTCTAAAACAATAAGAACTACTTCAAGTTCTTGTACGATAATTATAAGCACTGATGTGAAAATGTATAGAAACGTTGAAACACTTTAAAAGCACAACATGCCGCTATAAATTGATTCATAATGATGTTTTCAATGGCCATTACTACTATCATTAACGTGCTTTTTTCTGCAAATATATTTTCAATATGTAACAAACGTGCATTATATTGCAAAACAATATACGGACATTTAGCATATATTTCTTCGCGCTAACAAATGCTTCGACAGGAAGGCTGTATTCTAGGCCAAACAAATAAGTTGTTTGTTTTTAACTAAAATTTCCAAAAACTAGTGGCTAGGCTAGACTAACTTTGTTCACTCAAGTTAATTCCCAATTAAATGTGGATTTGCAGTGTCAGGAATCATGCGAATATCTTTCCAAAGTGCTTATATTTGCATGTTAAACTTATTGTTTGAGAATATGATCGATAGTAGAAAACATGATCGAAAACTCAAGGTGAAATACTAACAATGCAAATATCGTAGGGATTTCACTAACAGTATTGAGAAAGTAATATATAAAACAAGTAATTAAGAAACGACACCAAACATAGAATCGATCTAAGCATTGCATGGAAACTAAACGTTTTTTCTCCTGAACGAGACCGTAGCCCGACAGTGCATTGGTAAACCGGAAACACCTGGCGAGTATTATGGCGGTGTTTAATTGATGCCAGCTCTGCAGCGCCCGATTCCCGGCGATTTGTTTTTGTTGTGCATGGTCTGGCATGAGTTTTCAGCGAGTAATGCTCTTCAGAACATCTTAATTTTATATCTATTAATGATCTGAGCTGAGAGTGATTGTGTCGATTTACTTTATAGGGTTTCATAAAATGAAGAAGTTTTTTTTGGTATCCTGATGATTAATGCTAAGATTGTGCGGGTTATGATGATCAGTATCATTATGCTGCTGATAATGATGATGACAACGACGATGACAACGATCATGATGACGATGAAGACGATTGATGATGACGATGATGATGACGACGATGATGGTGATGATGATGATGATGGTTGATGATGATGATGATTAAACTAGTTATAACGATGATGGCATTTATGATTTAAATCGACGTGAAGTAGCGGTTGTGATCTGATGGGGGGGATTTTTACATTCATGCTGCTACTAATAGTGATCATATGATGCTGAGGAGGAGGAGTAGGAGGAGGAGAGGAAGACGACGAGGATAAACGGGATAAGGAACAAGAATATGAAACATGATGTTAGTTAAAAATGAAGAAAATAAGTCTTTGTGGTGGACCCATGTACATCATGTACCACTTCCACTTCAGTTATCACGATTGCCATTGTTCCTAAAGATTGAGCAACGTGCAATTATTAGTGTAACGTCTGTACTTCCGGCACTCAAGCGGTAGCCATGGCATGTTCTACTTAGCACGTGCGTTACAAACGGCACGTGTGAATGTAAAAAAAATACGGTGTAAAGAGACGTCCACGGAGTTTTTAGTAAGCATTCGTTAGTGTCGCTAAGTACTAGTATATACAAAGATGTGAATACCTACAGCACATAAATAGAGGGTTAAATTTAGGCCATGTTTTTTAATCAACCAGAATTTCTTTTTAAAAAAACACGCAAATATTATATGGGAAAGAATATTTGCTGTCGCTATTTCCGTAATGCAATTACAAAATGTACACAGCAAAATGTGTACGGGGTATATTTCGAAGTTTACGATGTCCTTTTCGAGCCAGAGGCTAAATTATGTGTGGACCCGGAGTATATCCCAGCATCCCAACCTTATAAACGTACTAGACTCAAGAAAGTTGGGACGAATTTTGAATTACAGCTTTTCCAATGGAACTGAAAGATTTTTCAATTTTGAAGTGGTCTTGGGTTATGGGGTAGGAGGGGGCCGGAGTACCCGAAGAAAACCCCACCTATCCGTAATGGTGATCGCCAATCAAACTCAAACGCCGGGAAAGGGCATTGAACCAGTGGCGCTTAGTTGAAAAGCGAGTGTACCAACCACTGCGCAAGCCGGTTAGCCACACAGCAAACAAAATAATGAACATTTGTTTTAGTACTTCTTAATTAATGATTTTTGCAACAACATGATCAATAGTTTGATGTTTCCAGCGAAACGTCATTAAATGAACCGCAAATTGTGAAAACTGGGCTTAATGCATGCGCGTAAAGTGTCATCTCAGATTAGCCTGTGCAGTCCGTACAAAATAATCATTGACGACATTGTCCGTTGTTAAAGGAGGTCTCTTCGAATTAAAAATCCATTATGTATGCTGACGGTATTGTCCCTGATAAGCCTGTGCAGAATCTGAGAAGGCGGTTTACCCACATACATTAGGCACAGTTTTCCAAGAACGAGACCTAATGCATGTGCGTAAACTGTCATCCCAGATTAGCCTGTGCAGTCCGCACAGGCTAATCAGGGACGACACTTTCCGCTGTTATGGTATTTTTCGTTTAAAGGAAGTCTCTTCTACACAAAAATCCAGTTAAGGCGAAAAGTGTCGTCCCTGATTAGCCTGTGCGGACTGCACAGGCTAATCTGGAATGACACTTTACGCACATGCATTATGCACAGTTCTCCAAGAACCAGACTCACAGTACAAGTTTCTTGAATCGGTTTTCCTGTAATCACCTGGGACCAGAATGTCCAGAAAATTCTAATTTTATTATTGTTGATCGTTTTCCTGGCGTAAAGCCCCACCAATTGTATTGGTAATGGACTGAACACACGCGAACAATAAAACCTATGCATGAGCCTGTCTTTTATATCTGTTTTATATCTGGGCGATTAACGACTTGTTTGCGCCAAAATTCAAGTCTTGCACGATCTGATTAATTTGTAAATATCTATTTCAAGAACAACATCATGATAATAACGTTATTTGTTCGCTACTCCAAGAACGCTCTGAACTTTTATTTAAACAAGCAAATTCGTTGATGCCCCGCCAATATGCTTCTGGACACAAAAGTGTTATATTTGACGCTCAAAAAAGCATTTTTTCAAGATACAAAGGGCCATAACTCCTTTATTATCCGATGGTGTACAATGCCATTTGGCGTGCATCGTCCTCTTATCCATATATATATTCATACCAAGTTTCAATGAAATCCGCCAAAGCACTTCCAAGATATAGCTCCGGACACAAAAGTGCCGGGCGGACGAACGGACGGAAGGGCGGACGGAAAGAAGGACGGAAAGACGGACGGACAGACGGACGGACGGACAACGCCAAAACAATATCCCTCCGCCTATGGCGGAGGATAACAAACGAGAAGATTTAGCACAATCTATCAGAAATAGAATATATGGCGCAATAAATTGAGTTATAAATAACTTTAGGCAAAATGTATTTAACAAAATAACATTATTTAAATGGAACCCAAATCTATGTCATTCAAAGATAATTAATGCCTTCCACCCACCGACCCATGAAGCCTCTCGAGACAAATCACATATTCATTGAAACATGAATGATTAAATAATGATCATTCATGTTACATAAGAAAACAATTTCCCTGTTAGTTTACATATTATTAAAAATCTCCCTATACTAAATCCGCTTTATGCTCTGTCTAATTTCAGACTCAACGTTATCGATTTAAGAACTTTCCTTGGATGAAAATTATATATTACCTCATATGTTTGTTTTACCGGACATAAGCAATGTTAAAGATCGTAAATGGAAATTTACCATTTCGGTTCGCAGTTTATCCATTGCGACGTCGATTCTGTTCCCTGATGTCATGTGACGTTGACGTCTTGATGACGCCAGCTGCTGCTTTACGTTTTCTGCCGCCTGTTTTCTCGATTGGTAGAACTGCCTACAAGCGTTTGACAGCTCGATATTGTCAGTGTAGACGTCATCCGACGCCATGCCGTTAGAGCAAATACGTCTTTCTTCCACTACGTCAGGTGTTATTTGCTCCCTCAAACAGATTTCTTTCATAATTCCAGTGCTGTTGTTTCTTTTTAAATAGCAAAAATACGTTGCTGTTGCACCGACCACTATTGTGTCGTTAGTATAATTTGTGTTATGGTTAAATTACCTTTTACAAGTATTTAAGACGTTTAAATATATAACATAATATGTAATAAAAAAATCTGAAAAATCCACAATTATCCCTTCAGAACTTGTTCACAAACAGTCACCTCAATGTAACACTAAATGAGCACACGTATAAAAATTAATCCGACTAGTCGATGGATAGTTTCTCAAAATTGTGAAGTACTGAACTAGAACTAGAACGTCTTTATACGGCCCACAATGAGCAGCGAGCTATTGTATCCGCTTGGTTTCAGAACGTGTCACTTCCTATTCAAACAGCAGGCGTTATGCAAATATTCCACTTATGGTTTTCAGAACATTGCAAATTCAACGATCTTTTTTCTCATGTTTTCCGTGGTCCACATTTTGTCTGATAACAAAACTATAACATCCAAATCCTTCAAAGAAGAAACCGCAATTGACAGACGCGCAACTACAGTTTCTTTAATAGCCATCTAATTGATTTCTTCTTTCGTCCATTTAACCTTATCTATTTATTCTGTAACCAGAGTACAGCGTTCTTGTTTATCTTTACAAGATATACGCCTAGAGATAACTGGGTATCGCAAGCTATCGCTGGGACTTTCGTCGGTCGATAACGAGATTTAGGCACGCTAAGACCGGGAAACGTCGGAGGATTAAACGCAAGTTCCTCGGCGATATAAGATCGATTATTTCGGATTATGGTGCCGATTTGATATGCGTGTCTAATATTGGAAAGCGATCCGATCCGAATTGAATTCATATTATTGCTGAATGGGTCAAGTTCACTCCGGGTACTACTTTCCCGTACCCAGGGTGCATTGAAGTATACTTCACCGTACACCGATTTTTTTTGGATACCCCGGTATACTTACAGGTACCCCATCTTTACTAATAAAAAAAAAGTCGTACCCAATTTTTTTTCTTACCAAAAATTTTCGTACCCACATTTTTTTTTCGTATCAAAAAGTTTTGTACCCAATTGTTTTTTCCTACCCAATTTTTTTTCGTACAATTTTTTTTCCTACCCTATTTTGGGCATAATTTTTTCGTACCCAAAATGTTCGTACCCACATTTTTGTTCGTAACCAAAATTATCGTACCCACATTTTGTTCGTACCAAGATGTTCGTACCCACATTTTTTTCGTACCCACAATTTTCGTACCCACATTTTTCACATATGGGTACGACAATTTTGGGTTCGAAATAAATTTGGGTACGAAAATTATGGGTACGAAAAAATTATGGCAAAAAATAGGGTACGAAAAAAAGTGGGTTAGAAAATTAATTGGGTACGAAAATTTGGGTACGAAACAATCATGCAAAAAAAATTGGGTACGAAAAAAAATGTGGGTACGAACAAAAAAATGGGTTCGAAAACACATTGGGTACAAAATGTGGTTCTAAAATTTTGGGGACGAAAAAAAATGTGGGTACCCAAAAGTATCATTTGAAAATCGGTGTGCGGTGAAGTATACTTCAAAGTACCCGGGGTACGGGAAAATAGTTCCCGGGGGGAACTGCAATAAGATTTCATCCCACGAATATGGCGGATGGAAAGAAAGCCCAGGCCGGTTAGTGAAAGTATTTCTGACATGTGAACTGGTGTAAAAAAATGTAAAGTACATAATAGTTCATAGTAAACAACATGTTTTCGTCGCTGTGTGTGAAAACCGCAACACATTAAAATGAAATAAAAAATGCCGAATCAAATGTCTGTCATATAAAAGGTCTTACAATTGTAATAAACTTCGTGTTTACTTATAACGTTTGTTGAGTATGAACTTAAAACTTAAAAAATCGGGGTTACAAATTAAATCAATATAGTGATTCCGTACGCGACATTTTCAATCAAAGTGACGAAGAGGATGTACATCGGCGTTGAATTTTAGATTTCCCGGTTATAATCCATCGGCCGACAATTTTTTATTCAGCGTTTCTCGCTATTAGATTAGTCTTTTAGACTATGCCAAATATTGAAGTATTGATAATAAATATGTTATGAATTAATAACGTGAAAGCAAGAAAAATGTGAATAATTCTATCAATTTCTAAATTAATTTTCATGCCAAACGTTTTTTGATTATTATTTCCTGATCTGTGAAAGTATCATTTAAACATATGAGTCGCGTTCTGAGAAAACTGGGCATAATGCATGTGAGTAAAGTGTCGTCCCAGGTTAGCCTGTGCAGTCCGCACAGGCTAATCAGGGACGACACGTTCCGCTTAAACTGGATTTTCGTGTAGAAGAGATGTCCTTTAAACGAAAAATATCCATCAAAGCGGAAAGTGTCGTCCCTAATAAGCCTGTGCGGACTGCACAGGCTAATCTGGGATGACACTTAACGCACATGCATAAAGCCTAGTTTTCACAGAAGGCTCATATTGTTTTTCTATTCTGAATATTGTTGATTGCGTGAGCAATATGAACTGATCAATGTGAACTATTTTGGTCCGATTGCTTTCGTTTACGATTTATTAACTACATGTAAACCATACTTGTAAGCAGTTCATGATATTTGATTTTTTATACGACATGCTTAATTATTTTATACAACATCAGAGATTCTCACAACTAAATCATAGTTATGGAATATTTTTTTCTTTCAAACGTGGGTACCATTGCATGTGAAGCTGGAAATGAACTTTTGAGCGGTGAAACTAAAATAGTTTTACAAGAGGATATATTCAAAGATTTAATTTTATCTCTTGTGTTTTTGTGTGTTCTGTTTTTGTTGTTGTTTTTGATGTTGTTTTTTTGTTGTTTTGTTGTTTGTTGTTGTAGATTTTTGTTGTTGATGTGTTGTTTTTGTGTGCTTTTCGTGTGTGGGGGAGGGCTTTAAAAATTACACGTATCAAAAACAAATACAGGTTTTCAGAGGGGAGACATCAAAACTTGTGTTGCACCTTATTTACTATCATTAACGTACATGTGTTGCATTTATGCATAAACAGATGCCAAATCAACAGTGCTTGGTCGGTTTGCATGTTCATTAGAGTGAAATTTGTAAACTAAATGGTTCAGACAAAATATGGGGAAAATATGTATGTATAAGGCCTTATGTATACGCTTTTATGGATGTCTTTTATGTCACCGTAATATATTTTAGTTCTTTGGTGGATATAATTTCGCGTTCACTGTTTAAGCGGCATTCACACATACACGTACTTCAATACAATCATTGTTGTTTCACCACATAGTTTTCAAAAAGAAAGAGTCGTTGTTGAATCGTGATGCCGTGATTTGATACAAATGAATACCTGCACCTTTGAAGTAACATAAGTACTCAAAATCAACGAATATTTCGTAAAATAAAGTTAACCTATAAACATCCGTGTTCCGTATAGCAATAGCCAACATTTCAACGAAAGATGTGGTATGGTAACATAGATTTAACGAGATATTCGTATGTTACCATACCACATGATCGTTTAAATTTTGGAAAATGCTTAGGAACATTGATTTTGTGTATGTACACTTTATTTTTCGAAACATTGTACGAAATATTCGTTTATTTTGAGTGTTTACGGGCTTTAAATGCTTCTATCGTAAGTTACCTGTAGGTAAGATGCGTGGGTATATGCAGGTTTGTTTTATAGCATTTCGAAAATAAATCCTTTTTCGAAAACAGTTGATGCTACCAGCACATCCCGCGTTTATTTTTATTTTTTCCTCCGGATCCTTTCAATTACACGAAACTGTACCTTTAAGCAACATTTTGAGAATCCGGTGAAGTTAGTTGTAAATCGGTCTGGTTTTTGTGGCATCATAAATGCCGTGTCTTCCTCAATCCGACGCTCGATTCTGCAAATGCCTGTAGACGCCGTTCTGCAAATTAAAGTTAATAAAGCATGCATTTTAACCTTAAATATAGCACCATCTTTCAGTATTATTTCGTGGATTCGATTATCTTTAATTGGCTCTTCAAATAAAAATACTTAAATCTAAATTAATTTAATGCGCTATAATACGTTATGGAATTAACATATTTTATCGGTGTAAACAATTAAAACCTTAAGGTAGATTTTGAATCTGTTTGTTCCCTGCAGGAGTGCATGAACTGCCGCATGTTTGAGCAGCGCTGTGTGAAAACGGGGCTTAATGCATGTGCGTTAATAGGGGGGGGGGGGGCATGCGTATACTGGAGCTTACTGCGTTTAAGTGAGAAAGTTGTTGCAAAACTTCAAAGATGGCGTCGTTTAAGTGTTTTTCGTGAAGGAGTAGCGGATATTTTCACCCGGTAAGCCAGTTTATATTTATATTTCTTTTAAATGAATAAGCCCTTTCGGCTCTACGGTGTTTGTGCTCTCCTCGTTTTTTTTTTCAATACTGTTGCAACAACTTTCTCACTTAAACGCGGTTGGCTCCGTATACGCATGCCCCCCTGGTTAAGTGCCTCCACAGATTAGCCTGTGCAGTACGCACTTGTAAATCAGGGAAAACACTTACCGCATAGAATATATTTTATTAAGAAGAGACGAAAAATTCCTTGAAAGCGGAAAATGTCTTTCACGAGTCTGTGCGAAGTCTGCACAGTCTTATCGGGGACGACACTTTACACACATGCATTAAACCCCGTTTTCCTAGATCGAGGTTCATATTCATAAACTGGACTTGTTGACAGCGATCTTCACGGCACCAACGTCACTTGTCAGCACTGTATGAGATAACCGAAAACATCATTACGCAGCAGTAATTGTTGTTTGTTTTACCCGATGGTATGTAACATGTAAATGTATATGGGTTAGTATACTTCTTGTCAGTTGCGGTGCGTTTAAGTAGTATGTCTTCCATTGACAGGACAGGATTATACTCGCCTGGTCACCGTTTAGCGCTTTGTGGGCGAGCTGTTATGTGCCTCTTAATGTCATTAGCTGACCACAATGAAGTGTCCGAAAATGTTTGACGCAACCATGAAACTGCGAAATAATGCACTGAAACAAACACAGCAATAAGGTGAAATTATTTTTGCGTCAGTAAAGATATAATCATTAAATAGCTCACGTGATACTGGAAATTACTCATTAATCTGTCAATCAAAACACTTTCATGGGTATAAATCAATATGATCAACATACTTTACTTTGAAAACAATGAGTCATCTAAAATGATGTTTAAGTCGCCATGTCTCAAAACAAAAACCCAAAACATATTCACAAGATCAAACAAAACGTTCTGCAATTGAAATGTCATATTCTTTTGACTTTATTTGTGTTTGATTTGTGTAATTATTCGCCGTGTAAAATGTTAACCTTATTTGCCAATGAGTGCTAATTATTTTTACTGCTCGGACTTTCACTCCTAGCGCGGCCCAAGTTTTAAATTATACCACAGGTTTGGAAAATATTGGCCGAAGTCTTTGAACAAATTTCGCATGTTCTCGATAGTAAATAGTACGTAAAGATGTAAAGAGACTAAATCTGAGTACCAGTATTTATACTATAAATTCCGAATTATCGTCCGCAGCGGCAACCTGCTCGGTCATTAGCTAAAGCGTTTACGTCGCAACCTGGACGAGAGTCAATAGCAGAGATGACCTTGATAGTTCTTGGAAGAATCGCCATGTGGAATGGAAATGGACTTTGGGTGGATAGTGGTCTCACTACTTCGTCTGAACAAGGTGGATATGCGAACGTATACGGGTTGCTCTGCGAGTCCAATGAGAACATATGATGTATGAAGTCCTCTCGCTGCCTGTGCGAATTAGGAACAATCGCCGAGCTGAATGGTAAAGGTAGGATAATGAATAGAAGTTTTCACTACATCGTCGGAAAAGGGACAGGAGCATTGTAGCAGCGGGGCAGCGGGGCAGAGAGGCAGCGGAGGCAGCGGAGGCAGCGGAGGCAGCGGAGCAGCGGGGCAGCGGGGCAGAGAGGCAGCGGAGGCAGCGGAGCAGCGGGGCAGCGGGACAGCGGGGCCGCGGAAGTAATAATAATAATAATAATAATAACTTTATTTCACGAAGATAACACATTAAGAAAGAGCATATCTTTTTTACAATGTGGTCTTCAAAAAACACAGTATTTGTAAATATAACTCAACAATGTCTAGCATACTGCAATCAGCCTTAAAAAAAAAGTGGGAGCGGACGTGGTAGGATAGAGGACGGACGCGCGGACCTGAATAAGCGATGCAGACCAGGACTTCGAGGGGAAGGCCTTATGAAGATAATGGAAGTTTTCCGGGAAGTCGGTTCTCAGTCCGCTCAACGTGCTGGGGAAGCCATTTTGGGATCCGGTCGACGCTATGAGCAGGATGGAGAATTCTTTGAAGATTTTCGGCATTCCCTTGGCATAGCATCCTTGCCCTCTCTAGGGCGGGGTAACAAGACATACATTGTCTTGCAATTGCCTACCTGTGCGCATAAAGTTCTGATTGGTCGCAGGTAAAGCTATTACGACATTACACATACTATTGCAACATTGTAAAAAGTACGAACTAAAGCCACATATATAATGTCAACTCTTTTATTTATTTGTTGGTTCTTTACTTATATATTCAGCATATGTATGGGGATTCACGCAATCAAAAAAAAACAGAGAGAATATACCTGACATTTTGTAAACGTATTTTAAAACTTAAAACTAATACATTTAATGCGGGCGTGTATGGGGAGTAAGTTCGATACCCTTAGTTCATTACAAGGTCTATATAAATTATTAAATACTGGAGTAAAATTATACATACAGATAATTCTATTATTTAAAAGGTTTATGAGCATGCCAAAGAAGATTGTAACGATGGCTTAAAAAAATGGGTATATAATGTTAAGTTATTGCTCAGCACTTATGGTTTCTCATATATTTTTGAAGATGCTGACAATGTCGATTTTAAATCATGTATTTGTATTTTTAAACAACGTATCATAGACATCTTTATTCAGGAATGGCCCCAGAGCATGCAGACAAACCATGTTCTTACTAATTATGTTCTCTTCAAAAACATTTTTCACTACGAATCATACCTCAATGTATTGCCTTGCAGCCTAATAATGTTTTCTGTAGACTTAGACTTTCTGTTCACCCACAAAGAATACAAACTGGTAGATATGGTTGAAATAGAATAACTAGCATGTGAAGTCCGCACAGGCTAATCTTGGACAACACTTTACGCCATGCATTAACCCTTTGCATGCTGGGAAATTTGTCGTCTGCTAAAATGTTGTCTGCAGAATTTCTAAAATTAGCATTTTCTTCGATTTTTTTCAAAGAATACTTTAAGAATAGCAAACAGTTTGGATCCAGATGAGACGCCACGTTCTGTGGCGTCTCATCTGGATCCAAACTGTTTGCAAAGGCCTTCAAAATTCGGTTCCAGCACTGAAAGAGTTAAGCCTTGTTTTTCAAGAGTGCGTCTTATATGAATCGAGTGACCGTCTCGAGAGGTTTTCGAGAAGACATGCTGCCAGCTATGTGGACATCTTTTAACGGGCTACCTGCGGGGCGGACGAATGCCATATACATGTATAGAATTTGTCAAGTTTTACGTCAGTTTGTATTTACTTCACTCCTACTGTTGCATCTTTCCATGAATAATAAATCCTCCCAAATGAAATGTAATTACCGTAATTACTCTAAGTTTCCGAAAATTTAGATGCGAAAAATATTCAAAAATTACGAGTGTCCGAAAATTTAGAGACATAGATGTTATGGTAAGTACGCTGAAATCTGACGAAAGATTTACTACACTTAAGCTTTATGAAGTTGAAGTTATAGTCTGTTGTTGTTTTTTTAAAATAAATTTGGTTCATGAAAGAAGTAACTGGATTGACGTGAAGTTGTTGTTCAAAGGAAAAGTGGACATGCCCGCCACAGGTTAAATTCTTGACAGCTTCAAGGTTGTTTTTTTTACATAGCAAAATACTCATCAAAATCCTTTCATGGAAGCTCGAACGAAATCAGATAAAAGGTACAAACAGAATAAAGCGCAAAAAACCTAACTAGTGAATCGACAAGAGCATGGCCGAAAGAATTAAAAAGAAAGAGTTAACGAAATAATAATTCATTGATAAATTGCTGTTCAACACAATTTTAACGATGTGGAAATTGAACTTTCGTGGGTAAATATAGGTAAAAAACAATAACACTTAATAGCGGAAATACGTGTTGAATTTCATACAGCGCTAATTTATTGGCCTCGTTCGGTGTAACCTTTGATTCTTTATGGGTTTTTATATTTCTGCGTGTGTCGATGACCCTGGTTGGGTTATAACACGTTGTTCTTTAGGTCATTACCCAATGTCCCATTATAAATTACGTCAATCATCATCTTTATACCTGCTGATTTGGCGCACTCATTTGATACTTAGAAAAAAAGTTACCGAAATCCGTTACTTTCATGACCGTTTTTTTTCATCAAAATAAAACAATACCGTATTGTCACATAATACCTGCACACGATCGGTCATTTGAGCAATAACTTATTCATTTCTTATACAACATCTTGAATGAGAAAATGCGTATTTCTGGTTAGTCTTATGAATCAGATGGTTAAACAGAGTTAACCTATCTTTTGTTTTATGGGGCATTACTCGCAACCACACATTTCATATGAATCAATTCAAATAAGGCCCTCATGTGTTCTTACCTTTGTTATATTGGATCATTCTTGACATATCCGCTCCTATTTGGAGCTTCATTGGCCATAAACAACATAAAAAGCCAAAGCACAACAGATCTAACAAAATGTGGAGTCTGTTTAATTAGACAACCTTTATGAATTTGAGGCTCGCTCTCAAGAAACGGGGTTTAATGCATGTGCGTAGAGTGTCGTCCAAGATTAGGCATTTGCAGTTCGCACAGGCTTATCATGGGCGACATTTTCCGCTTTGATTGTATTTTGTTATTAACGGAAGTCTCTTATCAGCAAAAATCCAGATAAGCCTGTGCGCACTGCACTGGCTAATCTGATGCGACACTTTACGCACATGCATTGAGCCGCGTTTTCCCAGTGCGAGACTTGTTTTTTTAGTCGGCAGCTTTGTTATGAGGCTTCAAAAAACGCGTGTCTGTCTCAATACGAGGCTCGATTCTGCTTACACTAGTAGACGCCGTTCTGCAAATTAAACTTAATGAAGCATGAATTGTAAACATGAAATATAGCAAAACATGTCTGGTTTATCCTTGATTCTCTTATCTTTAATTTGCTCTTAAAACTTCATAGGTCTTCAAATCTATATTAATTAAATGCGCCATGATAAGTTGTAGAATCGACAATTTTTTTCTCTTTCGACAATTTAAAACCTGATAGTACATTTTGAGTCTCTTTGTTGCCTTTAAAAGTGCATGAGCTTGCATATGAGCTTCGTTCTGGGAAAACGGAATTCATGTGCGTAAATTATCATCCCAGTTTAGCCTGTGCATTTCGCACAGGCTAATCAGGAACGGCACTTTCCGCCAGTACTGGACTTTCGCTGTCTGTCGAAGACTTCACAGTCTAATCTGGGGCGACACTTTACGCACATGCATTAAGACCGATTTTCCCAGAGCACGGCAAATATTCATTAACTGAACTTGTTGACAGCGATCTTCAAGTACAAAACATCAACGTCAGTGACGGCAATGTATCGACGCCCCTCTGTGATTACTGAAAACATTATTACGCAAACGTTTTTGTTGTTTGTTGTTTTTTACCCGATGGAATTTCACACATATGGGTCATTATACTAATTGTAAGTCTTGTTGTTTTTAAGTCCTATTGACAAGAGTATGCTCGCATGGTCACCGTTTAGCGCTTTAAGGCGACCTTATATGCCTGTTGAATTGTCATTTGCTGACCACAATGAAGTGTCCGACAAACGCTACGATGAAACAGCGAAATAATGCAATGAAAAAGCAATATGGTCAAATGATGTTTGGATCAGTACAGATCTAAGCAATATATAGACTGTTTACGTGATTTTGGACGCTGTTATTTGACCTGTCAATAAACAATTTTAAGAACAACATATCTTTCTAAAAAAGCAACTTTGAATGATGTTCACGCCGTCATGCGTTGCGACAAAAACAAGCAAATTCGTTGAATTGATATCCCCCGCCAATATGCTTCTGGACACTCATACCAACGTTCAATGAAATCCGCCAAAGCACTTCCAAGATATGGCTCTTGACACACAAAAATCATTTTTTCAAGATACAAAGGGCCATAACTCTGTTACTATCAGATGTTGTACAATGCCATTTGGCGTGCATCATCCTATTATCCATATATATATACTCATACCAAGTTTCAACAAAATGCGCCAAAGCACTGCCAAGATATTGCTCCGGACGGACGGACGGACGGAAAGACGGACGGACAACGCCAAAGCAATATCCCTCCGCCTATGGCGGGGGATGATAAAAATAAAAACACAAGGTCGGACAATAGTTTTGCGAATGTAATTTCATAATGAACATTTAAATAGCATATCTTTATTTTCCAAAATAGCAATTTTAATTGATATATAAGTCAACACGCATCACAACAAAAATGAAAAAAAAAATTGAGTTGGTCAATTTAAACTTTCATATTTTATCAGCTTTTTTTAATTAACTAATGGAGTTATTCTTTGTGTAAAATTTTCTCTTTACTTGTAAATCAGAGACCTAAATTGTATTGTCCTGAGTGTCACTTCTAGTGTCGGTCTCGCTTAAGCTATATAACGCGTTAACAAAATGTAGGTCAAATGCTTCGACAAAAAACAGCTTAAACGGACTACACAGGCTAATCTGAGAAGATACTTTAGGCACCTGCATTAGGCCCCGTTTTCCCAGAGCGTGGCTAATATTAACCCATTTATGCCTAGTGGACTCTCCCATCCTTCTAAATTGGATCAATTTATTTCCAAAATTAGGGATTTCTAGTATATTTATTTCTATATTTAGAATATTTCTTAAAGAAATTCCTTTCAGCAAACAGCGCAGACCCTGATGAGACGCCGCATCATGCGGCGTCTCATCTGGGTTTACGCTGTTTGCAATGTCCTTTTTTTCAGGACGCTAGGCATAAATGGGTTAAGCTTCTCGACCTCCTCGACATGATGTCAGCTAGGTGGGCATATTTGAACGGGCTACCTGCGGGGCGGACGGAGGCAATCTGCCATATACAGTACATGTATAGAATAAGTCCTGTTTTTACGTCAATTTGCATTTACTTCACTCCTACTGTTGCATCTTGGTCATGACGTACAATTCCGCCCGATGAAATGTTATTTAATACGATGAAATCTGATGAAATATTTTCTACACTTACGTTTTATGAAGTTGAAGTTATAGTCTGTTTTGTTGTGTTTTTTTTCCTTTTAATTAGTTTGGTTCATAAAAGAAGTACCTTGATTGACGTTAAGTTGTTGTTGAAAGGACAAATGGAACATGCCCGCCACGGGTTTAATTCTTGAAACCTAAAAGTTTGTTGTTGTGTTCTTAAACATAGTTTAATACTCATATGCCTTTGTCTAAAAAATGCAGCAGACAATTACCGATTTTTTTCCAAAATGAAAAAAACTGACAGAATGCTTGCATGGATGGAAGCTCAAACAAAAATAGATGACAGGTACAAACAGAATAACGCGAAAAAGACCATACTAGTGAATCGATAAGAGCACGAGCGAACGAAAACAAGAACGAGCGAACGAAACAATAATTCATTGATAAATTGTTGTTTAAACAAAATTTAAACGATGTGGAAATTGAACTTTCGTGAGTAAATATCGGTCAAAAATAGACACTTAATAGCGGAAATCCGTGTTGAATTTCATACAGCGCTTATTTATTGGCCTCGTTAGGTGTAACCTTTGATTCTGTATGGGGTTTTTAAACTTTTTTTTATATTTCTGCGTGTGTCGATGACCGTGGTTGGGTTATAGCACGTTGTTCTTTATGTCATTACCCAATAAATTACGTCAATCATCATCTTTATACCTGCTCATTTGGCGCACTCATTTGATGCTTAGCAAAATGTTACCGAAATCCGTCACCTACATGACCGTTTTTTTTATCAAAATAAAACAATACCGTATTGTCCGAAGTCACTCTTAATAACTGCACATGATCGGTCATTTGAGCAATACATTATTCATTTTTGGTACAACATCTTGAATGAGAAAATGCGTATTTCTGGTTAGTCTTATGAATCAGATGTTGCAACAGAGTTAACCAAACTTTTTGTATTATGGGGCATTACTCGCAATCACACATTTCCTATACATCAATTCAAATAAGGCCCTCATGTGTTCCTACATTTGTTATATTGGATCATTCTTGACATATCGCGCTCCTATTTGGAGCTTTAATGGCCTTACAGAAAATATAAATCCAAAGCACCACAGATCTAAAAAACTGTGGAGTCTGTTTAATGACATGCTATAATATATGATGTTAAGCGTGTTCTTCATTTATTAAACTTTGGCCGAAAAGCGTATGGGGAAATGTTAAAAAACATTAGAAGATCAGTTTATATTTATAAAGGCGAATAATCGTCGTAAATAATACTTTTTCTTGGTTCTTTGAGATGCCGCGTAGGAGCGTAAAATGATTTTATTATTTTCTATGCCCACGAAAATTGCGATATATGATTTACTGTCATTTTGCGGCTGATGATCAATCAGGTCATTCACTGTTCGGTGTATTGTGTATGATAGTGACATGACAGATGGTTGTGGATTCGCTATGACGTAATACTGACAATTAAGAATGGATTAATGTTAGCGATCAATGACCATAATTGCATGCAAGAATCTCGTTCCTATTTAGCGATAAAATTAAATGATAATTTGCGGATAGCATTTCTACCTTTTTGGTTTTATTAAACCAACACTCAAATTTTTCCAAAATGAGAAATGTAATTTATTGACCAGATAAACGGTAATACCGGTAATATCGATGAATCGTTCTTTAAATGAGACTTACGTACCACACATTTGAAATGTACATGTAGGTATAAGAAAAGGTCTGATAAACAAACATACGCTTTTTTACGGGCTTTTGGCTTAACCCACGACTTGTGAAGTTGCTGAGTTACTCACACGTCACATACATATGAGTAGTGTTCTGAGAAAACTGGGCATAATGCTTGTGCGTATAGTGTCGTCCCACATTAGCCTGTGAAGTCCGCACAGGCTAATCAGGGACGACACTTTCCGCTTTCATGACATTTTTCGTTTAAATGACGTCTCTTCTTAGCCAAAATCCAATTTAGGCGGAAAGTGTCGTCCTTGATTAGCCTGTGCGGACTGCACAGGCTAATCTGGGACGACACTTTACGACCATGCATTTTGCCCAGTTTCCCCAGAACGCGACTGATATATGCTTATGCTCACATATTAATCAACAGAAGATCACTGCATACGATGCACCAATTATGACATTGTATAAGAGCGCCTCTCTTATGTGTTCAGTTTTATTCCAGCATCCGTTATACATATGATCCAAGTTCTGAGAAAAAGGGGCTTAAGTGCATGTGCGTAAAGTGTCGTCCCAGATAAACATTGCAATGCGCACAGGCCAATCAGCGGCGACACTTTCCGCCTCAGCTGGATTTTCGTCGTTTAGAAGAGACTTCTTTTAAACGGAAAAACTCCATTAAAGCGGACAGTGTCGATGCTGATCAGCCTGTGCGGACTGCATTGTTTAATCTAGGACGATACTTTCCACTTAAATGGAGAGAGAGAGAGATTTAAGATTCGAGTCGCACAAAGGACGCGTTCTGACATGGTTGGTTTCCATTGTAAAAATAAACGCCCGATGGGTAAACTTTATTTCAGCTTTTTTTCGGGATAAATCTGGTATACTTAAAACAATGACGGCGTGATTTTGTTTGTTTGCACTCTTTATTAAAAGCTAAGATCTCGAAATGTTGGGCGTATGAAGATCGAGGTTTATGCTTTGATATATTTGACGAATTCAAGTTTGTATACCTTTAACCAAAACTGACCGCTAAATTATGCAATAACAACGCAACATAGTGACGCATGGCAGCTAAATCGTGGACTTCGCACGTTGTGGTGTCATAATGATACTAACATTACAAGATAAATGCATAATGGACCAAACTAATTGATAATTGCTGTGGAATCGTTGAAACGAACGTACTCAATAACCTCATGGTCGGTGCAAAAACGACCACTAATTAGAATGTCTATGACTCAAGCCTGAATCAAAACCCTAATCAAGAACTTAAAAAAGACCAACATTATCATTTTCTCACATTACAAGTGAGTATCAGTATTATTTCCAGCGTAACGTTTCGGATCAAACCTAGTGCCCATGATAAATATCGCTATTGGAGGCCGTTATCGATAGACCATAATATCATACGGTAGGGTGTCGTACCATAACATCGCACGGTAGGGTGGCGTAATGTTGCACAGTTTCGTCTGCATTGGGTTTAATGTCCGTCTGGCGGTCACGATGGTAAGCTTTTACTGGTCATCATTTCACTGATTAGGAATGTGACACTTGCTCCCGGGTTTTTTCTTTAGAATTAAGTCGAAATCCAATAATTTTCGGTAAGTATAATTTAAATCGGTCATTTTTTTTAGGAAACTGTCATTAGCTGACCGCAATGAAGTGGCCGAAAGTTTGACGCTACGATGAAACAGCTGAAACGATGAAATTAGTTTTTAGGGGTAAGTGGTTGCATATGCATGCAATATTTATCACGCTTCGTTGTTTTAAAGGAATAGGACGCGAGCTATCGATTAAAACTCAAAAATATTGTGTGAACGTCTGTCCCACATTTATTCTTGTAGACCGTTTGGCTCGAAATATTGCGTGGTTTTCGACCGACTGTGAGTAAACGGCTGGACGGATTTCTTTGAAGTAAACTTTTTTTGAAAGGTTGTCCAATTGCCCATAAGAGGACCAAGGGATGCTTTTGATTACTATTATTTTTGACATTTTTGCGGCCCGCGAAGAAAGGCCTATGAAAATTCTAGTTAATGACCTTGTTATGATTTTAATATCAGAGGGTGGGGATTTTTTTTTCGCTTTTTTTTTCATTTTTTCTCTCATTAAACACGATTTTATATATTTATTTGAATAAACTATCCAGGGTACGTTACCCTCACCTGTGATTTCATTCAGGGTTTACATAAAATCCACATATCTGGTTTTTAAAACTTAGCGATTTCCATTGATTTTTAATGTCACGCGTAACCACCACGCGTATTCGTGGCGTAACTAATAAAATGCAAAAAAAAGTTATCCCACCAGATCAGTAAAATAGTTTTGCAATTAAAAGTTTATACTTAAAAAAGGATATATTTCATTTTTAAAATGGCAATTTTAATGATATTTAATAAGCAATGCGTTACACTCAATGCACACACAAACCAAATTCCACACGATCGGACAAGTTTTCAATTTAGATTTTCATATTATATTGACCGCATATTCATTATTCAATAATTTAAATCCGTCTTTTTTATGGTTCTCGTTTTTTCGGTTCTTATTAATAAATGTTTCACTAAACTGTAGGCACGTAAACGGTTACGTTATCCGATGTCATGTGCTGAACAAATATGGTTGTATATCATTTTCCTAAAAATGAAATAATGTTATTCAAATGTTATATATGTTTTCACTAAAGTAAAATATCTAGTAATAAACATTTACTGATAGATCTTTGCTAGAGCATATCTAATTGTTTAACACATTGCAGGGACCTATACAAACAAATAGGTCACTGCACATTGTTAATTGCGATTTGCAGAGCGCATACAGGTTGTCGTATAGAAGCGAGGCAAGGACCTTCTTACTCTGCACTGGGTGATCAATAATTACTCCCCTTGATTTTTTTTCTATTATTTTATTCATTCGTACAATACATTACACAGCGTCCATCGAAAGGAAAGACGTATATACAAATGTAAAACAAAACTAAAATGAAATGTAAATCCGCGTTATTCCGACGTAAATTCAATACATTCTTAAGAAGTAAGCTTAACTTGACAAATGAAAAAGTGTGCAGACAGTTTAGATGGTACGTTTCTGATCAAGTATTCAAGTATTTAATAAATGTCTTTAAGCACTGAAATTTTTGCCTTTATTCATCAGTTAGCTTTAACTATTCTAGAATATGCAAGCAACATGTTATATGCTCATGATATGGAGTGAAAATAGTCATATACGATGTACAATAGCATAGAATCTGAATTCAAAAAATTATATTACAAATGAGGAGTATTGAAGCTATTTAACAGGTATACGCTTTCAAAGGTGGGTAAACCCACCGTAATACCTCTAAAAAGAACTTTAACAATCAGTATTTAAAACTCATAACTGGTTTGTTGCATTAACAGAATCTCTAGATGGTTTGAAATAAAAACATTGATAGTGATAAGCATGATAATTAAGTTAGATACAAATCAATGTTTTTTTATTTCTTGCAAGTTGAATGCAATGAAAAATCCAACATATTTTGACAATGAAATTCATTCGGAATAGATACTTGTACTTAAAAATACAAAAGTTTATATATTCCCCAGAATTTGAATGACAAAAATAAGCATGCAAACAAATATAGAACAGTATTAAGGAAATGATGAGATGAAAAAAACAAATGCAATATAAATGGTCAGTGTATATACATGCATATGGTAAATCTCTTTTCTTGAAGAAAAGTTACAACTTTTAAAAGGACTTTGCAGATTTCTTCAATTTTTAAAGTTCATTATTACATGCTTAAAATTGATACATGACAACATTTGAACTAAATAGCTACAGTATATAACACGAACAGATTGTAAGATTATTTTTAACCCCACCTGGGCTCGAACCACTGATCTTTGAATACAAAATTGTTAGACATTATGTACTTGATATAGGCAATCCATGTATTTTCTCAAAATATATCAAACACAACAGATACACTTTATTCAATTGTTTCGTGTTTGAAAACGTAATTTTATCAATTTCTAACAATAAAAAAGAAATTGTATTTTCAATATAAGTCTACGTCATAAGTGTTGTTTCACCCCTATGTATATTTCAATTAAGGAGTAAAATAAGTAAAAATTTCATTTGACAATCAATGACCAAGTCTCTTAAATGTATGCATGCTGACTAAAACAGACAACATTTTTTGTAAATTGTATCATCAAAGGTCGCCATCAAAGCGTTTCACTGTCAGTTTTACAATGTTTATGTCTGAACAACTTTACACAGTAAAATTATTACCAAGCAATTGAAACATTCAACCAAGAATGGAGTGCAGCTTGCAGATGTCTTATATATGAGCCTTGATTTGGCAAATAAGGGCTTAATGCATGTACATTAAGTGTCCTACCAGATAAGCCTGTACAGTCCACACAGGCTCATCAGAGGCTGCCTAAACTAAATTTTTGTTTGGAGAGCCTTCCTTTAAATCAGAAAGTATCATTCCTGTTTAGATTGTTAATATTGCACAGTCAATCTGGGAGACACTTTATTCACATGCATTAAGCCCTGTTTTCCCGGTTCCAGACTCATATTTTATGGGGTTTTGTGTGCCAACATCCTATTTATGGAGTTTCCCAATCCAGCAAATGATCAAACTCATGTCACAGAACTCAGCAAAACTGAAATGTAAAACACACAAAATGCATTTAATCATCTCCATCAGTGGAAGACTAGTCAGTATTGATTCATTAGCCCATATGAATAAGTCTTTAATAAAAAATCTGTCAAATTCAAGGTCAAGAGAATTTGATGGGCTGATGTTTTTTATTGTTAAACCAAACGCATTCATTTTTAGTCACTGAAGAATGTGGACCTTCTTAACTTGGACCATCTATGCCCAGAATTGGGTCAAAGTCAAGGTCAAAAGTTTTTTTCTGGTTGACCAAGAATTTGAACCTTGTATGGAAATGAAGGGGGAAGGACAGACTGCAAAAAAAACGGACAGACACTATATGCCTTCTTGCAAATATAAATGCTGGGGGCATCAAACTATTTAACAGTCCAATGTTGTTACTCCTGTTTGTTAATTATACAATACACAAGTATTAATTTAAATAGAGAACAGAAAAATGTCATAAAGATCTTGATGCTATTTTACACATAAAACATGACTTGCAACATGTATAAACTGCACAAAAACCATTTTATTGGAAAGCTTTGGGAATAATTTCCATCAAAAACTGCTCATGTAGGATATAATCTGTTAAATATTGTCCACAAATAATAAGTTTGCACTCTCTTGGCATTTTCAATTTGAATAATATGAGCCATGTCATGCCAAAAATGGATCTTATGCAACATGCAGCCAGGGAAACTTGCACAGTCTGGTCAGGAAAAACTTTGACCTACAAGGAGACCAGCAAGCCCTGATTGACTTTTAAGAGGGTAGCTCCAACCCATTGACTTTTAAGAGGGTAGCTCCAACCCAAACCAAACTGCATGAATATGCAGGCTAGTCTTCAGCCACTGGCTGCATATTCCATAAGACCCATTATCAGATTACGTGGCTCATATGGTAAATCATGCAATGTCAACAAAATTGTTGCAGCATACATAATATATGTATGCAAAAAATGGATGGTAACACTAGAAACATGAAAGCTGTAAAAAAAATGACCAACACAATGTAATCAACATTATTCAAACTTTTTTTAAAAAGGAAGTTTTCAACAATTTACCAGAACATGCATCTAGGAGCCAAAATTGCTTAAAACTCTTATTTCTCCTGTAAAATTATGAAACAAGAGAGCCAAGATGGCCCTAGTTCGCTCACCTGAGAGGAGTCGGTTCATTCAATCTTTACCAAACGTCAAACTTGACCTAGATATTGTCCAGACAAACATCCTGGTCAAGTTTCATCATTATTGAACCAAAACTCTGGCATATTGAGCGTTTTTGTTTTTGTAAGATTTGACCTGGTGACCTATATTTTGAGTTGACCCCCCCTTACCAAACATCAAACTTTGCTTACAAAAATGCCATGTTTTTCAACTGACCGAAACCACTTTTGAACTCGACCAACATATCATTTAGGCAAACATTTTTACAAAGTTACATGAAGATTGGGTATGAAATGTGACTTCTACAGTGTTTACAAGGTTTATCTTTTTTTTGACCTAGTGACCTAGTTTTTGACCCAGCATGACCCAGTTTCGAACTTGATCGAGATATCATTGGGACAAATCTTCTGACCAAGTTTCATGATGATCCGACATGGAATGTGGCCTCTAGAGTGTTTACAAACCAAATGTGGACGACGGATGGACGGACGGAAGACGGACAAAGACCGGTCACAAAAGCTCACCTGAGCAATCAGGTGAGCTAAAAAGGCAGATGCAAAATTACAATTAAGAAGGGGTGGAAAATTAAGTTCACTTAAAGGTTAAAAAAAAACAACACAAATCACTTCAAATAACACAACATCAAAGTTCAGAAAGATCGCAATATACACTATAAGAAACCAGATTACAAGGTAGACCTTTACTTTAACTTCAGTGGGTGGTGCTTTGATCCTGTTTTTTTCTCATACCTACCAATTTATTCACGCAATATTATAAATGTTCAACCATATAATGTATATAAACATTACAATTATCACAACATACATAAATCATTCACATTTCTCAGTAAATCTCTTATATTCCCTCAGTTATGTTAATCCAATCTACTGTTTTCAGTAATTTTGTCAACTTTCCTGTAACAATTTCTTACATGCAAACCCTGCCTAAAGCAATAGAATGATGTATCTTAAAGTACTCAGTCGTTAGACAACACATACACAAAGGTGACGCAGGGTTGCTTACCTTCCATCTGTTACCACACTCATTACAGAAGACAAATGTGGTCATAGGTTCATCAGAACTTCGAGTCTGCAACTGAATCACACAAACAAGACAGGTTAGTGAAACAAATCATGTAAGGTATTAACCCTTTGCATGCTGGGAAATTTGTTGTCTGCTAAAATGTCATCTGCTGAATTTCTAAAATTAGCATTTTCTTCGATTTTTTTCAAAAAATACTATCAGAATAGCAAACAGTTTAGATCACGTGAACGTGGCGTCTCATCAGGATCCAAACTGTTTGCAAAGGCCTTCAAAATTCGGTTCCAGCGCTGAAAGGGTTAACAGCTTTCTGAAGAAGAGACTTTCAAGATGACTGAAAACGATATTTGAATCAAACAAGAGCCATGTTAACATGGCCATCCTCGCCGAAATGTATTTGCTTGTATGAGAACATTTGTTTTAGAGAGTAGAATAATATTTGTAAAACACGGCACCTGTGTCATCTTATTATATTTCAAGGACCAATAAGTTATATAGTGTTGGAGTTATGCTGAGAATAAAATATATGGCAATGAAAGAAAGGGAGGAATAAATTTAAAAAGATGGGGGGGTTATGTTTTACCTGTGTCATCTTATTATATTTCAAGGACCTATTAGTTATATAGTGTTGGAGTTATGCTGAGAATAAAATATATGGCAATGAAAGAAAGGGAGGTATAAATTTAAAAAGATGGGGGGGGGTTATGTTTTAAGTTTCAAGTTCATCCCTGAAATAAATTTGAAGTTAAACTCTGGACAAGAATTTAATGTAAAATTATTATTATATAAAGGGAGTTTCAAGTAAATCCCTTTGGAAGATTTGGAGTTATGCTCCGAACACAAATTTACTACGAAATGAACACAAATTTACTAATAGAGCCAATGTTCAAAACCTTAACAAAATGTTAAGGTTTTAGCACGACGCGGACAGCGGACGACACGAGCTGGCTATGACAATACCTCGGGTTTTCTCCGAAAACGCCCAGCTAAAAACTACAGCAGTTAGAGTTATGGTTCATGTTCAATGCACTTCTCCTGGTCTGTTTATATTTCTAGTTTCAATTAAATTCCTTCAGTAGATTTAATAAAGAGTTATGCTCTGGACAAAATTTACTTTAAAATTGAATAAAGGGAGATATTTAAAAACTAAGGTAGATACGTTATGGTCCTTAGCCACTGCGCTTCTCCTTTTTTCCATCTGTTTATATTTCAAGTTTTACGGTAAATCACTTCAGAACATTTGGATTAATACTCCGGACAAAAATTAATTTTGAAATAATATAAAGGGAGACAAGAGCACCGCATAACGGGTGCCATGCTCGGCTGCGGGTGCATTTTTGAACAAATGAAAGCTTGTCAGATTTTATTTTTTTTAGAGGTCACAGTGACCTTGACCTTTGACCTAGTGACCCAAATATGGGTGTGGCGTGTAGAACTAATCAAGGTGGAGCTACATATGAAGTTTCAAAGTTGTAAGTGGAAGCACTTTGATTTTAGAGCCAATGTTCAAAATCTTGACAAACTGTTAAGGTTTTAGCACGACGCATACGGCAGACGACACACTGACGGCCACGACGACGGACACGACACGACGAGCTGGCTATGACAATACCTCGGTTTATCTCCGAAAACAGCCGAGCTAATAATTAAAAAACTAAGGTAGATAGAGTTATGGTTCTTGGTCACTGCACTTCTCCTAGTTGCCATCTGTTTATATTCTAAGTTTAAAGTAAATCCATTCATAGATTTGGAGTTATGCTCTGGACGAAGTTTTGGACGGAAGGACGGACGGACAGAAGGACGGACGGACGGAAGGACGGACAGATGGACGGAGATTATTACTATATCCCCGTCCCAAATTTCGGCTGGGATAACAAGCCACACTCTACTAATACTAGGCTTAATTCATGCGTGTCCAGCATTATCCCAGATTTGCCTGTGTAGCCTGCACAGGCTTATCATAGACAACACTTTCTACATACACTGGATAATCATAGACAACACTTTCTATATACACTGGATAATCATAGACAACACTTTCTACATACACTGGATAATCATACACAACACTTTCTACATACACTGGATAATCATAGACAACACTTTCTACATACACTGGATAATCATAGACAACACTTCCTTTATACACTGGATAATCATAGACAACACTTTTTATATACACTGGATAATCATAGACAACACTTTCTATATACACTGGATAATCATAGACAACACTTTCTATATACACTGGATAATCATAGACAAAACTTTCTACATACACTAGATAATGATAGACAACACTTCCTTCATACACTGGATAATCATAGACAACACTTTCTATATACACTGGATAATCATAGACAACACTTTCTACATACACTGGATAATCATACACAACACTTTCTACATACACTGGATAATCATAGACAACACTTTCTACATACACTGGATAATCATAGACAACACTTCCTTCATACACTGGATAATCATACACAACACTTTCTACATACACTGGATTATCATAGACAACACTTTCTACATACACTGGATAATCATAGACAACACTTTCTACATACACTGAATAATCATAAACAACACTTTCTACATACACTGGATAATCATAGACAACACTTTCCACATACACTGGATAATCATAGACAACACTTTCTACATACACTGGATAATCATAGACAACACTATCTACATACACTGGATAATCATACACAACACTTTCTACATACACTGGATTATCATAGACAACACTTTCTACATACACTGGATAATCATACACAACACTTTCTACATACACTGGATTTTTCGGTTCAGAAGAGACTTTATATACATAAACAAGGGCTGTTTGTAAAACATGCATGCCCCCCATATGGGCTCTCCGTTGTAGTGACAGCCATTGTGTGAATATGTTTTTTGTCACTGTGACCTTGACCTTTGACCTAGTGACCTGAAAATTAATAGGGGTCATCTGCGAGTCATGACCAATCTACCTATCAAGTTTCATGATCCTAGGCATAAGCGTTCTTGAGTTATCATCCAGAAACCATGTTACTTTTTCGGGTCACCGTGACCTTGACCTTTGACCTAGTGACCTGAAAATCAATAGGGGTCATCTACGAGTCATGATCAATGTACCTATGAAGATTCATGATCCTAGGCATAAGCTTTCTTGAGTTATCATCTAGGGGTCATCTGCCAGCCATTATCAATCTACCTACGAAGTTTCATGATCCTAGGCATAAGCGTTGTTGAGTTATCATCCGGAAACCATTTTACTATTTCGGGTCACTGTGACCTTAACCTTTGACCTAGTGACCTGAAAATCAATAGGGGTCATCTGCGAGTCATGGTCAATCTACCTATCAAGTTTCATGATCCTAGGCCTAAGCGTTCTTGAGTTATCATCCGGAAACCATTTTACTATTACGGGTCACTGTGACCTTGACCTTTGACCTAGTGACCTGAAAATCAATAGGGGTCAACTGCGAGTCATGATAAATGTACCTATCAAGTTTCATGATCCTAGGCCTAAGCGTTCTTGAGTTATCAACACAACACTTTCTACATACACTGGATAATCATAGACAACACTTTCTACATACACTGGATAATCATACACAACACTTTCTACATACACTGGATTTTTCGGTTCAGAAGAGACTTTCTATACATAAACAAGGGCTGTTTGTAAAACATGCATGCCCCCCATATGGGCTCTCCGTTGTAGTGACAGCCATTGTGTGAATATGTTTTTTGTCACTGTGACCTTGACCTTTGACCTAGTGACCTGAAAATCAATAGGGGTCATCTGCGAGTCATGATCAATCTACCTATCAAGTTTCATGATCCTAGGCATAAGCGTTCTTGAGTTATCATCCGGAAACCATTTTACTTTTTCGGGTCACCGTGACCTTGACCTTTGACCTAGTGACCTGAAAATCAATAGGGGTCATCTGCGAGTCATGATCAATGTACCTATGAAGATTCATTATCCTAGGCATAAGCGTTCTTGAGTTATCATCCGGAAACCATTTTACTATTTCGGGTCACCGTGACCTTGACCTTTGACCTAGTGACCTGAAAATCAATAGGGGTCATCTGCCAGCCATTATCAATCTACCTACGAAGTTTCATGATCCTAGGCATAAGCGTTGTTGAGTTATCATCCCGAAACCATTTTACTATTTCGGGTCACTGTGACCTTGACCTTTGACCTAGTGACGTGAAAATTAACAGGGGTCATCTGCGAGTCATGGTCAATCTACCTATCAAGTTTCATGATCCTAGGCCTAAGCATTCTTGAGTAATCATCCGGAAACCATTTTACTATTTCGGGTCACTGTGACCTTGACCTTTGACCTAGTGACCTGAAAATCAGTAGGGGTCAACTGCAAGTCATGATCAATCTACCTATCAAGTTTCATGATCCTAGGCATAAGCGTTCTTGAGTTATCATCCGGAAACCATTTTACTATTTCGGGTCACCGTGACCTTGACCTTTTGAACTAGTGACCTCAAAATCAATAGTCAAAATCAAAATCTGCGAGTCATGATCAATGTACCTATGAAGTTTCATGATCCTAGCCCCAAGCGTTCTTGAGTTATCATCCGGAAACCACCTGGTGGACGGACCGACAGACCGACCGACATGTGCAAAGCAATATACCCCCTCTTCTTCGAAGGGGGGCATAAAAATCTACAAATAAACAGAGAGTGTTGTCCCTGATAAGCGTATTCAGATTCCAAAGACTAATCTGGGATGACATTTAACAGTAACATGCATGCATTTAGCCCGGTTTCCCAGTACATGTCTCAGATATGAAGCACCTACTGTTATTTGGATTGAAAACCATAGTCAATATCTGCTAAACACTATCTACAGTGTAAGAGAGGGAATCGGTCTTCAATCTATTTTATACAGCTATTATCCGACTATCTCTGATTTGATACAGCAGTGATTGCATGTAACATGCAAAAGTTTGCTTTTCAGAATACCCTGTTAAAAAATCAGTTTCCTTCTTGGCCACTGTGATATGCAAGAAGCACAAACGAATATCCAGTCAGTAACAATTTATCAATGTCTTTACAAGACATTTCGGAAACTTCATCCTTTTAACATCCAATGGAATCCAAAACAGCTGTCTTTACACATACACGTTCATTGACCCTTATGAATGTCAACTGACATAATAATGAAATTAAGCCAATTTATAATTGTAAAAAGGAAAAACATTCACCACAACCCATAAACAGCAGCAGTTTGTGCATACCGACAACCTTAAAACAATATGAGTCTCGTTCTACAAAATTGGGGCTTAATGATTTTGTGTAAAGTGTCGTTCCACATTAGCCTGTGCAGTCTGAACAAGCTAATCAGGAACAACCCTTTCTGCTTTTGTGAAATTTTTCGTTTAAAGAAAGTCTCTTCCAAGAGAAAATCTAGTTTTTACGGAATGTGTCATCCCTGAACAGCGCAAGCTATTCCTCGGTGAAACTTTATACACATGCATTATGCAAATTATCCCAGAATCATCTAAAGTTGCACGTACCTGGTTGTAAGTACAGTTACTCTTCCCACATTTGCCACATTTGAACAGATCTGTTGTAGTGCCCCCAGTTTTCGCCATCTGATGATCATCAATCGCCTCTTTAGTGTATTTGGCTCGCAAGTTCTTCATTTCAGAACTGGCCATCTCCTGTTCTCCATAGAACAGCAAATCACATCAATAACACAAGTCCTTGTCAACAGCTTGATTTGAGCTGCGCTCTGATAAAAGCGTGCAGATTCATTTATCGAAACTGTTTGCAACAAATTACTGCTATTAGATAGAGATTGTTCACTTTAACATTTTAAGCTCACTGTTGATAATTGATTGCATATTACAACAAGAGATGTGTTCGTCAGAAACACAATGCCCCCTATTGCGCTGCTTTGAAAACAAAATTAAAAAAATTTGACCTTTGACCTTGAAAGATGACCTTGACCTTCAACTTCCACCACTCAAAATGTGCAGCTTCATGAGAAAGCCACTTTGAAATTATATATTTTTAGACCTTTGACCTTGAAGGATGACCTTGACCTTGAACTTCCACCACTCACAATGTGCAGCTTCATGAGAATGCCGCTTTGAAATTGTTAAAAAAAAATTGACCTTTGAATTTTGACATGGAAGGATGACCTTGACCTTCCACCACTCAAAATGTGCAGCTTCATGAGATACACATGCATGACAAATATCAAGTTGCTATCTTCAATATTGAAAAAGTTATTGCCAATGTTAAAGCTTTCGGACGGACAGACGCCAAATATTTGACATTTGACCTTGAAGAATGACCTTGACCTTTACCTTTCACCACTCAAAATGTTCAGCTCCACGAGATACACATGCATGACAAATATTCAGTTGCTATCTTCAATAGTGAAAAAGTTATGGCCAGTGTTAAAAGTTTTTGGATGGATGGACAGACCCCATATATTAGACATTTGACCTTGAAGGATGACCTTGACCTTAACCTTTCACCACTCAAAATGTGCAGCTCCGTGAGATGCACATGCATGCCAAATATCAAGTTGCTATCTTCAATATTGAATAGTTATGGCCAATGTTAAATTTTTCGGACGGACAGACACCATATATTTGACATTTGACCTTGAAGGATGAACTTGGCCTTCACCTTTCACCACTCAAAATGTTCAGCTCCATGAGATACACATGCATGCAAAATATCAAGTTGCTATCTTCAATAGTGAAAAATTTATGACCAATGTTAAAGTTTTTGGACGGACGGACAGACGCCATATATTAGACTTTTGACCTTGAAGGATGACCTTGACCTTCACCTTTCACCACTCAAAATGTGCAGTTCTGTGAGATGCACATGAATGCCAAATATCAAGTTTCTATCTTCAATAATGCAAAAGTTATGGCCAACGTTAAAGTGTTTTTTTTCGAACGGACGGACAGACTGACATACACACATACTGACATACACACATACTGACATACACACATGCTGACATACTGCCTGATGAACAGTTCAACTGCTATATGCCACCCTACCGGGGGCATAAAAACCAGTGCAACAAGTAACAAGAGATGTGTTTGTCAGAAACACAATGCCCCCTACTGCGCCGCTTTGAAATTAAAAAAATAAATTATTATATACCTTTAAAAAATATTACTTCCCTTGTGAAAATGATCTGTACCTGCCAAATGATATAAAATAGAAATTATCTTCCTTTAAAGCTTGTAACTTCCCTTGGATTTTGTTTTTTCACCTTTGACCTTGAAGGATGACTCTGACCTTTCACCACTCAAAATGTGCAGCTCCATGAGATACACATGCATGCCAAATATCAAGTTGCTATCTTCAATATTGCAAAAGTTATGGCCAATGTTAAAGTTATCGGACGGACGCACAGACTGACAGACGGACTGACAGTTCAACTGCTTTATGTCACCCTACCGGGGGCATAAAAATTTGTGTTACTTACAAAAACACAAACAAAGGAAACACAGATATATTCTAACTGTATTCTGAAAATATAGATCACAAAAACACAAATGACAAGGAAGAGAAATATATATAAAACCAAACTTATTATATAAGTTATATTTCGGTCCATCCAGCTTCTTGGAAATTGATGTGTTTCTTGTGAGGAGATAATTGGGTAGATTGAAATATAAAAATGAAAAAAAGTCAGGATTTGGGCCAACTGCTATATACTTATTATCATTAAAACTGAACAAATTATGCTCATTTTGTTTAGAAGATTATAAATAAGTCTAACTCTATGAAAACAGGGCTTAATGCTTGTGCGTAAAGATTTCACCCAGATTAGGCAGTGCAGTCAAAACAGGCTTATCAGGTTTGACACTTTCCGCCTAAACTCACTACGAAGAAACTTCCTTTAAACCATAAATACCATTGAAGCCAAAAGTGCTGTCCCTTATTAGCCTGGGCAAACTTGGAGAACACTTTATGTGCAGGCATTAAGCTCTGTTTTCCTACAACGAGGCCTACTTACCTCAGCTGTCATCTTTGATATTCTGTCCGCAGGTATGAGACCACACAGTACGTTGGCTCTAAGGTCGGGGTTCTTCACGTCTTTCAAGTTGGCCAGCCTACTACGCACACGGTTTTTATACTTAATCTCCGTGTTTTTAAACTCTTGAAATATATCTTGCATGAAAGTTAAGGTTACATGTGATAGTTGTATGCACGTGAAACAAAATGAAACTCTTGGTATATGTCTTGCATGAAAGTATATAAATATAATAATTGTACGCACATGTTAATTGGTTCTGCTAATAAAGAATAAATGTCTAGAATCTTGGAATATATCTTGCATGAAAGTATATAGATATATTAACTTTATGCACATGTAAATGTGTACTGATAATTAATTCAGAAACAGCCTGTAACTGTTTTCAGTTCCAGAGCCAATACAACCATAATTGGGTCCGATTTGAAGAAACCACAACAAAGCCATTTTTTTATCAAACATGATTTCAAAACAAAATACGGAATCACAAGGGAAACAATATATTGTAATACTGAATACTTACTTCTTCATAAGACGAATCAAAGTTTCATTATCATTAAATCATTATGTTAAAAGCTCAATTGCGTCAAAAAAACCTATGGCTTATTGAAACACCCTCAAGTCCATTTCATGGATAGACTTGGGTAGAGCTCACCATGAGCATGTTATGCACGGGTGAGCTTACCTAAAACAATTCCTGAAAAGGATACTGTCTTCGATGGCTGCGGCTAACTCATCTGGATCAAGATGACCTGGTTTGCTCCCTTAAGATCAAAAAGTAAGGTATTTGATTAATGGACATTCAATAGCAAGATTGAATATGAAAGGTAACTTAATTGTTCATTTTATATTCCATTTGGTGTTAAATTAATAGGAATTCAATTTTACCATTTAATACCTTATGCCAATTCTTCACTTTTTCAGTTTATAGAAATTGATATATTTAAACATGCAATCTAGAGTTAAGACATCATTACCTACTTACTCCATAAAAGGGTTACACATTTGAATGTTTGCTCATATCAGCAATATCTGGGGCTACAACATTTCATGCACAACCCTACATAATTATTAATTTGATAAAGACAGGCTCTAATTGACCTCCAGCAACTTGGGAATAAGAGTCCAGCAAGGGCCATGGTAAATCTTGTAACCTTTTATATGAGACTCGCAATGGAAAAAGGGGGTTATGGCATGTGCATTAAGTGTCATCCCAGATTGGCCTATGCTGTCAGCACAAGATAATCAGGGACAACGTTATCAGCAAAACCTGGATTTTTTTGCAACATATAGACTTACTTTAAACTAAAAAATACAAATACCGGTAAGGGGAAAGTGTTATCCCTGATAGCACAGGCTTATCTGGGATGTTCCTTTTATTACATTAAGCCACATTTTCCCACATTATGGCTAATATATAGAGAGAGGATACTGAAAGTACAACTGCATAAATATATATTCAACTTGCTTAGAAAAATAAAAGGCCTGTCGTCTTTCAAAGGAATTATATCAAGAAACAAGTCATGCGTTTGTGAAACACTATGCCCCCCCCCCCCATATATTTGACCTTTGACCTTGACCATTCACCACTCAAAATGTGCAGCTCCATGAGATACACATGTATGCCAAATATCAAGTTGCTATTTTCAATATTGCAAAAGTTATGACCAAGGTTTAAGTTTTGGGACAGACACACACATACAATGACAGACAGACATGCCAAAAACAATATACCCCCACTTCTTTGAAGAGGGGCATAAAAAACAATCACCATCAGTTTTTAAAGCGGAACTTAGCAATTCCCTGCATTTCAATCTGACAGGATCGTTGGTATCGGATGCTAATGTAGACAGTCGGCGTCCTGAGCTGTCATCAGTCTTTTCAGAGTCTTCCTTTCCATCGGTGCTATCTCCATTCTTGCTCGAGGCCTTCTCTTTCTTGTCAGGTTTCGAAGAGGAGTCTGCTGTAATATACATGTGTTTATTAATTTACTGAAAATACACCAGGGGACACCTTAAGGCTGAGACAGCTGCCAAAGTGAGCGTAAAGTAACTCTTTATTTAGTATAATGTTCTGGAAAAAAGCTTAAACAAGAAACAGACGGAGACGGGCGATGCTCCCCAAAGTTTTTTTTTGTCACAATATTGCACTATATATTCAGATAAAAGGAAACGTCTTGAGGGGCATAACTTTGGACAAAATAATACGATGGATGGTTTAGCAACTTAAAAAATTCAAAGGGCCATAACTCTCTAAATAAATCATTAAACCAGAACCCACAAATAACATGCGCATCTCCTCAGGGTAGGTAAGCTTCCCATAAAGCTTCATTGAATTCCAGTCAGTAGTTGGGGGGACAAGAATTGCACTATATGTACAGTTTATAGAAAATTTCAAAGGGCCATAACTCAGTGAAAAATCATCCGACCATAACCGGCTGATAATATGCACATCTCCTGTTGGTAGTGAAGCTTCCCATAAAGTTTCATTGAATTCCGGTCATTAATTGCTGAGACATAGCCCGGACAAAAATTGTGCACGGACGGACACACGGACAGCAAAGCCGCGACTATATGCTCCCCCCAAAAATTTTGGGGGAGCATAAAAATCAATGGTCACAAATGTCAGACACTGACAAGAGTCTACATACATTTTATTTCACACATTTTGATGACTTGAATTTTTGTTTAAAAATTTGCTGCCATGCAGGAAAACCTATGATCTTAAAGTCCATTAACTTTTGAAGAGTCTGCACAAATATTGTTTGAACACTCAAAACTTTCACATTTACTTACCTGGTAAAAGTTTCTTCCATATCTTGATGAGATTTTTGGACAATGAAATGACCTCTTCAGTTTTACAAGCTCTTCGGAAATTGTTCACAGTTATTCCAATCCTTGTTTTCTAAAGACAGATTGTTTGATAATAAATTGACAACAGCAACTATGACTAAGGGAACACGTCTTGCAAAGCATTCTGTGATAGTCAATAATGAACAACTTATACAACCATCGGACAAAGTGAGGGTTTTCTACTTGAACACGTTCAGAGATTTCCAAAAATGTTTACGTCACACGGTCATAAAAAAAATTAACAGTTAACACAGTCGCAAGCCTAATATTATAGAAAGTTTCCAAACAAGGCAATATGTTTTATACACAAAACAAAAATTGCCTCTACTGCAATTACTGATTTGTATTAAATATTATAATTAAATATCACAATGAACTTGTGGCAATGAAAGCCACAGCATAACTCTGTAAAGTATTCATAGAAATTTCGCATGAAATTAAACAAAATAGTATGGTAATTTATGGATTCTAAACTTTAAATGTTTAATTATCCTTATGCTTAAAAAATAGAAATAAGATTTTTTTTATAATCGAAATACTATGTTGTGAATTCCGCAAATGATATCTTCCCAAACATCAGAAAAAGGCTTTTTTTCTTTAGGTCATACATAATGCAAAGGTTTAAACAAGAAATGTTTTTGTAAGAAACACAATGTCCCCTTCTGCGCCGCTTTGAATTTTTTTTTTACCTTTGACCTTGAAGGATGGCCTTGACCTTTCACCACTCAAAATGTGCGGCTCCATGAGATACACATGCATGCCAAATATCAAGTTGCTATATTCGATATTGCAAAAGTATTCATAAAATGAGCGTATTGGCCACATATATTTTACTTCTGACCTTGAAGGATGACCTTGACCTTTCACCACTCAAAATGTGCAGCTCCATGAGATACACATGCATATCAAATATCAAGTTGCTTGAATATTGAAAAAGTTAATGCAAATGTTAAAGTTGGAGCAAACAGACAAACAGACAGACAGGGCAAAAACAATATGTCCCCCACTATAGTGTGTGGGGGACATAAAAAAGATACCTGAAGAACATCCAAATTCATAGGCAAGTCTTGAAGTTTCTTCAACAAGTCAACTGCTGATGATTGTTCCTGTACATGTAAGATGAATCAGTTATTTTATTATCATATTTATTACATTCTATTGGCTTTCCAAAAAACAGCATAAGTCCAAATTTGTGGAAAATGAATAAATATTTTAAAATGTGTGCATTATTTCAATATATTATCAGTAAACTGAAATTTTACAATAAAAAGTACTATTTAAGCATGTTGATACAATCAATTAAATGATAGAGTTGCAAAAAATATTATATGCACCATTTTGGGGAAAGTGCGTTTTAATTTTTTGTAATAAAGATAATTTTGTTAAAGTAACAATCACGCTCAAAAATATCGAATATATCGTTAAATAAAGCTAACCCATACAAAAATCAATGTTCCTTTTAGCAAAATGCAAAATTTCAACGTTAGATGTTGTCTGGTAGAATTGATTTAACGAGATACAAACTGCTCGTTTTTATTTTTTGTGGCCACAAATAATTCCATTTATATCTCCCGTGAAATATCCGAACATTTACGGGCTAACACGAGATTGGATACGGTAAGCGTCGGAAGCATGACGTAGCTCTCATGAATAATCATTCTGTGAAATCAAAATTAATTCTGGGTAACTGGAACTTAGTGAATGCGAAAATGGCTTGTATAAATTATGCAAATGAACGCAACCCGAATGAATCCGATCCTGACTCGAAAGCGAAAGTAGATTACATCGTGGAACGATATTTAGATATTTAGATGCTTAAAACATGCCGAATGCTTGTAATATAACGTTTTTACATCAATGTTACTTGTTTTTAGGGTCTTCCTATTGTAATTAACCATCGTATGGTACTACTTGTTGTCGAATGTTTTTATATAGCATAATACAGTAGCCGTATCTATTGGTGAGTGTGATAGGGACTTTAAGCCAATTTTGGTGGATTTTTTTTGCAAGAAAAGTCACAGTGAATTGCCTCATCATTGTGTATTGCTTTTTAATAATATTTTCATTATTTAAACAGGTTCACAGAATAAAAAAAATCTTACAACATAGCTGTTGGGTAATTTATGTGTGTAAAAGAACATTGCAGTGTATGGATCAAACTTAGCTGAAATAATTCGCGTTCAGAATAAATCTGAACGCTGAAACTCTGGTCTGTAAAAACCATAACGAAAAATAAATACAATATTATTATGGGAATTACAGTATTTACAAGTGTATATATCTGAAATCTACCTGTTGTTTGATGAATATGAACTTAGGTCACAAAAATTAATTGTATTACATTTAAAATCATAGACATGGAGCGATCATTTTCTCTAAGGCAGCCATTTTGCCATTGTTGTTGTTGTTATTTCGTACCATAGCTATTTCATACCTATTACTTTTGGGGTATTTTGTTACTGTCGATTCTAATATTTTGAGTTATAATAGTTATAATTCTTTTTTTGCTTCATCTTCTTACTATTTCCAATTTCATTTCTTACTGTTTTGCGCATATTGCACACTTAATTTTTGTGTTTGAACTCAGTTACAAACATAGTTGAATTAAACCTCCAGTTCAAGGGAGATAACAAGAACCCTTTACTATATACGGATTTATATTGGATGAAACAAACTCGAAATATAGTTTATTAACAGGTAAATTTCGACATATTTTGCTCAATAAATACTATTTAGGCAACGTTCTTTCATAATAGTCACAAATATGTGTGTATTTAAATTCAGGAGTGATGCAACCGAAATTAGTGTCGGAACTCTCGCTATTAAAAAGATAGAGTGGACTATTGACGCCAAGAGTCTGCCAAAGCAAAAATCATCAAAAGACTCTAAGGCGGCAATTTATATTGACTAGGATCAAACTCACACAATCTGTTACTCTTAGTATAGCAGATTTTACTGAAAATTTACCAAATCAATGTCCTTCCTGGCCAATAACAAATATAAGGTAGCATACCAAGTTGATGCTCAGTATATTGCAGTTTGAGCCAGTAAAATAGACAATGTTAAAACAACCATTTTGTGGTTCCGCGACTTTCAGTTTCACGCAGACTGTGAAGACCCCTCAGTTTATACAGACGAGACTTGCAAAATCAGTCTTATATGTAAATTTCACAAAATAAAAACAAAAAAAAACAAACCACTCCGTTAAGCCCAAAACACAAGCTTTTTTGATAGATTACATACTTTTTAAAGAAATGTCAGAACTACATCGCGAAAATATATTACAAAACTTACGGTTGTTTTGGACGATATCATTTTCTCCAATTTAGAGCGAATTTTTAATACTTCGTCTTCGGTAGGCATTTGTATGGTTATTTATTTATTAAAAATGCAGGTTATGGGACCAGATGGAAAGTTGAGGTTGGGGAATTGAGGCCTTTTTCAAGATACTGGATTATTTCGACGCCGCAGTCTATTTTTAGATTTTATAATTATCCGAGCGTACGAATATTTTGCAAATAAATGCACACTTATATTTTCGGTCAACGAATGTTACCAGTATTCAAATAAACACAGAATGTTAGTTTTGATGCAGTAAATCATGAGAAGATAGGAAAGCAATTACTATTATTCGAGTACATCCATTATTTTCGAATAGGTGACAACATACTAAAATTGTACCATCAAGTTGTAACGTCATTAAAATGTGACAGCATACTCGAGTAACTCTAGCGATATATTAACGTTTAGTTTATAGATCTCTGGTCACTGTTATCACGATTTGACAGTGATATGACGACATCTAGTGCAGTGTGTGTGTGTTTCGAAGTTTAGTTTAGCATGATCAAATATGTTTGACGTGATCACACAATGTTTTCGTAGCCTTCGGTTTTAATTTGAGGCGAAAAAAATTGTACCATGGCCCGTACTGACAATACTTCAAAAGAAATGAAAATGTTGACTCCGTTTTTAACGGATAGTTAAACTTTCAAGATGGATTATATCAGTTTAAATTATTTTGGAAATTTTTGGAAAAATCACCCGCAATCGATAAGAGCGGAAGTAGTTGTGGACGTCATTTGACGTCGCTTTCGTGGAACCACGCGATATTTAAGAAACGGCGTCGTTCGCTGGCAGTAGAAAATTGTTCGGCAAAGCGGTTCGACGTGCATTTTTAAAGCTGTCACAAAAACGAAGATATGGAGTCAAGAAACGAAATAACGGCAAAGAACCTCTGGAGGCGTCTGTCACGAGGCACGAGAAAAGAAAAAGTGAGCGGGTTAGCGGAACGTTTGAGAAAGTGTTTTCGCTGCTAGCATCCTGTTTCAGACTCGCCCGGTGCACGGAACCCGACTTTGATATCAGCTCCCTAATAAAGGGAGGCGAGTCTAACACAACCCCCCACGTCTGTCACGAGGCACGAGAAAAGAAAAAGTGAGCGGGTTAGCGGAACGTTTGAGAAAGTGTTTTTGCTGCTAGCATCCTGTTTCAGACTCGCCCGGTGCACGGAACCCGACTTTGATATCAGCTCCCTAATAAAGGGAGGCGAGTCTAACACAAACCCCCATCTAATGAAGGCTCCAAATTACCGTTGCTTGGACTAGTCCCGTGTTTGAGTACCCCACATCTCGATACCTCAAAAAGGCCGATCTGAAGGCTCAGGTGTACCTGCTGGAACTCATATTCCGGAAGCAGTCCGAGATCCTGGTAAGGCATGGGCTTCGGACCTACGTCCAGCAGACGATTCAAACTGCCAGTATTCCGTCTTTCAACGAAGAGAATATGGCGGGACTGGTCGTTCTCGTCGAGAAAATATAAAATTAGATGTTAGACTTCATTCACTCCTCTTAGTGATTTACTTTTTTGTAAAAATGTATCAGAATGTATAACTGTAATCTATTAAAATACACGTTCTATGTTTTGTTTTCTGATTCTTTACCGATCGTTGATAAGTCCTCAATGTTTTATATTATACTAGTATATATTAAAAATATTCATTAATTGACATTATGCTTTGGAATGGTTTATTAATATAGCCTTGGCAAACAGCATGATGCGGCATCTCATCAGGGTATGCGCTGTTTACTTAAAGGAATTTCTGTAAATAAAGAATTAAGTATACTAGACATCCATAATTTTGAAAATAAATTGATCCAATTTAGATGGATGGGAGAGTCCACTAGGCATAAATGGGTTAAATAACATAAACAATCTCATGGTTTGCTTGGTTATTATATACTTAATATCGCCCGTGCGTCCCTTCAGAGTACATGGCTAAGTTTAAACCTATTTATAGAAAGCATACGGCTTATTTGAAACGCTATCGAGTCCGTTTCCTGGGACTAGAACCAGTACTTGGTGTCTATGGGGGAAAGATTAAGAACGCTCCCACAGTAGGGATCACACCCGTGACCTTCCGATCGCTATCAACTGCACCACTGCATCCTCAAGTACATGGCTTGAATACGTAAATAAGTATTCTGCTGTACCGCAATAAATGCAATTGAATAGAACTTTTCTTTCGTTTATTTTCACTCACTACTTCTTGTGAACGCCTTTTCTTGTTTTTAATTTACCTACAGTTTATCTGTTTTAAAAACCAATAATGGAGTATATATTCCCTTCAAATCGGATCAGATATATGCACTTCAGTATTGAACTGTTATCGATTACTTATAACGTTGAGGGCCATAAAGATTTTATGTGAATGTAAAATTATGAGTCAGTTATTTAATACAAATATAACGTTGAAACATCATATAACATCATCAAATTCCTGCCTTCATAACCAACCACGCTGTACAAACATTTTACCGTTGTTGTTTTTACTTTCTTAAATTAAGTTGTTGTAGTTTTTTTAAATTATGAACCTCAACTTTAATACTTTTTCAAAATATAAAAGAAAATCATACTACTTTTCATAATATATTACTAAAACCAAAAAAATCCTACCAAATCTGGTAGAATTTTCTTGTGATTGCAGAGGTTGTTTGTAAGAGCAATGATCGATAACTCTGCCCAAAGATTCTCTCGAATTTTGTAATCTTGCGTTTTTCAAATCAAATGAGTTATATGTTGCATCTAGAGCAGCGTCGTAGCCACGCTGAGGCACACCGAGGCAGTTGCCTCGGCTAAAATTTGCAGAGCCATGTTGAGATTACAAAGAAAAAAAAAAGGAAAATTAATGTCAAAGAATAAAATCTATATAAGAAATTGAGGCAATTTAATGAATTTTAGGCACTCATATTCACAAACATATAATATCATTGAGTACAATAGGTTCGTGTTGAGGCAGATATTATTATTTCAATTTCAGCGTCGCAGCCACGCTGCAAATCAAATACCGATAGGTTAAAGTACGCTTATTCTGATACGGTTAAGTGTACAATTTTCGCAAAGAAAAAGAATCGTGATTAATTCTGAACAATCTGTTCCAAATAATATTAATTACTGACTGATTTAAAGGTCATTTGTACGGTGATGCACATGGCTGAATGATCGATATTCTACTGAAATCTTGAAAATAATAATACATTTTTTATGTTAATATAACTGTACACAAATGTATGTTAATAAATAGATATCCAAAGAGATATAACCGCTTTCAACACGTATTTATAAACTTTTACGACGTGTGTGATGCTAGCCTATTTAGCAAGTTTAGTACATAGGTTGAATCATGAATCCTATTTAGTCATTTTAGCACCCTTTTAGCCTAATTAGTATATTTAACACGTTCAGTACAAAGGTTGGAAAATACATGATAATGAGCCTATTAAGTTTATTAAGCAGCCTTTCCAGCCTATTAAGAAGGTTTGGTACATTAAAAAAAAAAAATCCTAAAAGCATATGTACCAGTAGTTTTCGCCTATTAAGCGACGCAAGAAAGTTTTGTACATGTCTGTTATAAAAAACATCCTATTTAGCATATGAAGCTTATTTTGCAGCCTTTCAACAAGTGTATTAAATAGGTTGAAACAAGCATCCTATTTAGGCTATTTAAAAACCTATTCAGCCTATGCAGTCTTTTTTGCTTTTTAGCAATCTTATTGAATAGGTTGAACCATTCATCCTATTATTAAGTGTAAGCCTATTTAGCAAGCCATTTGCATTATTTACACAACCAGTTTGTATGAACTTTTAAGTGCCCCTTTCGAACAAACAAGAGTTATCCCAAGGAAGTGACATAGCGCACGCTGATCTTCCTTCGGCTGCCTGTCGGGCTGTTCTAGTTTCGGCCCAGGGTTTTAGTTAGGGTTGTCGTCAGGAGGACGTTCATCAAGCCTATTAAGCGCAGCTTACGCAATATCTACGGCAAGTCGATATGCAACTTTAAAGGCCCCTTTTGTAAAACAAGAGGAAGAGACATAGTGCACGCTGATCTCCCGGCGGCTGCCTGTCGTGATTACCTTCTTTCGGCTCGGAGTTTTAATTATGATCGGCATCAGGGGGACGTACATGAAGCCTTTTAAGCGTATTATGCGATATATCGACGACGAGTTGGTATGCACCTTTAAGGGCCCTTTTCGAACAAACAAGAGTTATCCCCCGGCATCGACCTATTGCAACCAAATCTCCCGCCGGCAGCGTGTCGGGCTGACCTAGATTCGACGCGGGGTTTTAATTAGGGTCGGCGTCAGGGACGCGTTGATACAGCCTATTAAGCGTAGTATGCGATAGATCGACGACGAGTGGCTATGTATCTTTAAGGGCCCCTTTCGGACAAACAATAGGTATCCACCGCAATCGACCTAGTTTGCGCTGATCTCCCGTCGGTTGCCTGTCGGACTGACCTACTTTCGGTTCAAGGGTTTAATTAGGGTCAGCGTGAGAGGGACGTTCATGCAGCTTATTTATTGTATTATTCGCTTTAACCAAGGCGAGTGGGTATGCACTTTTAAGGGCCCCCCTTCGAACACACAAGAGTTATCCCCCGGTAGCGACCTATTGCAAGCATATCTCCATTTGGCTGCTTGTCGGGCTGACCTAGTTTCGGCTCGGGTTTTTAATAAGGGTCGTCATCAGGGGGACGTACATACAGCCTATTTAGCGCATTATGCGATACATCGACGACGAGTGGGTATGCATCTCTAAGTGTTTTTTTTCGGACAAACAAGAGTTTTCCCCCGGAATCGACCTAGTGAATGCAGATCTCCGGTAAGCTGCCTATCGGGCTGACCTTATTTCGGCCCGTGTTATAATAAGGGTTGGTGTCCGGGGGACGTATTGACAGCCTATTTAGCATATTATGCGCTATATCTACGGCAAGTGGGTATGCACCTGTAAGGGCCCCTTTCGGACACAAACGAGTTTTCACCGGTATTGACCTAGTGCACGCTGATCCCCAGTTGACTACCTTTCGGGCTGACCTAGTTTTGACCCAGGGTTTAATTTAGGGTGGGCTTCAGGGGGACGTAGATACAGCCTATAAAGCGTTTTACGCGCTATATTAACGGCGAGTGGATATGCACCTTTATGGGCCCGTTTCGGACAAATAAGAGTTATCCCCTGGAAGCGACTTGTGCACGCTGATCTCCCGTCGGCTGCTTGTCGGGCTGACATAGTTTCTTCCCTGGATTTAAATGAGGGTCATCGTCAGGGGGGGGGGGGGGGCTTACGTTCGGCCTATTTAGCATATAGTGCGCAAGATCCACGGCGAGTGGGTATTAACTTTTGTGGAAACCTATCGGATAATCAAAAGTAATCCCCCGGAAGCGACTTATTGGAGACTGATTTACCGCGTTGATCATTACAAACACCATCATCACCGTCACCACCACAACCATCACCTTCATAACCACCTTCACCACCAACATCATCACCAACACCATAACTACCAACACTAGCAACATCATCATTTCCACAACCACTACCACCATCGCCACCACCATCAGCATCATAATAACCACGACCACCACCATCAGCATCACCATCACAACCACCGTCACCAAACCACCACCATCACCACCACCATCACCTCCAATATCACCACCACCATCACCACCACCATCATCACCGCCACCATCACAACCATAACCACCACCATCATCACCACCAGCACCACCACCACCGGCTAAATTGAAGAATCTTCATGGCAACCGTAAACGAGGCGCCATCCTTCTCCAGCAGTGGAACCGAATCGTGAAAGAGTCCCATCTGACACGAACTAGTAACTAAAATGAAAATAAATAAAACATTACTTTATTTAAAATATACACTTTAGTATCATTTTAACCAACGATGATATTAAGGGGCGATAACAGATAAATAAAATAAACACGTATTAGCATATATACCGGTAGGTAAATTAGAATACGTCCATTTGCAAGAAAATGTCAGAGTTAATGTTAAACATCTGCACCGAAAAAAAGGATAAGGTGATGTAAGACCTTAGTTACTGCCTTTAGTTAACCGTATTGCTGTTGAAAAACAGAACGAAAACGCTATCGAGTAGACTTGATTTTTAGAGCTAAGGCGTTTTAACACTGCTTACGCTGACTCGGACGACTCGGACTCGCTGTACCAGCACCGTCGACCCGCGTCAGTATTTACGCTAGCGGGCAAAAAAGTGTGTCCCTCGCAGTAAAACTGAGGAGCCTTGCCAGAGTTTGAGCAGACAGACACACAGACAGAGCGTCAACAACATTAAAACGTCCTAGCTCTAGAAAACAAGTCGAATGGACAGTGTTGTCTTTCTGCGTACCAACAGCAGTACTGCTTACCATAGGAACTCAACGACAATCGCACATCACAATTGTCTCTTTAATTATACCTGTCTAACGTCAATTTCAAAACTATATGTTATCACTTATCTTTGTATTTACAGGAGTGGAAGAGATGACATTTCAACGATCCATACTTAGGTCTTTTTACTGTGACCTCCAGCAGTTGGTCGTGGTGTATCCGATTCCATCGCGTGTTACTGTCTGTATCCAAATAAACAGACAGCTGATCGAAAAAGATGTAAGAGATGACACCCATTGTGTATATTAAATACAGACAAAGGACATGTCGCCAATATGCTTTGTCGAAATCTATTGATTAAAGTTTTTTAAGTGTTCCAAATCACAATATGCGCAGCGCGACAACCTTTTATTTACGATAAAAACTGTCAGTTTTGAAAGTTCAAAAGGAGTGGATTCCGTAAAAGTATTCATACACATTTGGGCGCACACGTGCATTGTTAAATGGCTATCGCTTCCATGTGAAAAACAGCAAACATATAAATGTGTGTTTATGTTCTGCTTAAATTCGGTGATATACTCATTGTTTTCAATACTTTTAGCGGTATTTTAGTCAACAAACTATTTTTTCGTGTGTACATGTGTATTGTTTTTCATTTTCCTCAACCAAACTTTTTAACACTAATCACACTTACAAGCTCTGTCACAATTGCAAAGCATACGCAAATAAGTAATAAACATTTATATTTACCTAATCAGGCGAACTGCACATCCATTCATTTCAATATCCCAACAACCATTGATCAACCCTATAAAGTTTCACACCTTGATAAACCACCTGATCACATCTCAGAAAGGTGTAACGTGCCACTAGCTAAAATAAAAAAAATAAAGTAGTTGTGCAAAGATTGGCACTGTAATTGTATTTAATACAGCAATTATCAGATTATTCACACAACTGAAGCATTGCGTCGAACTGATAATGTATGATTAAAAAAAGAATAATTTACACATTTTGTGATTTTAAGTCTGCATTAACTGTAGTCCTATGAGCTAACCCTAGGCTTGAAAGCGTGTGCAACATATAATTATTATATAAAAAGAATCGCTGAATGATATTTGGATGGCACCATTCGAAGTTTTACGAATCCTTTAAACGTTAACACACACCTAGTGATATAGATTTTTTAGTTTGGCCGCACACTGTCAGATCGTCGATGGTATTATTTTACTTGATCGGACGTAGGTTCTTTCGAATAAGATCGTGGCGACAAATTATGCAACTAAGGCACTAAGTAATGTTCAATAGACTGATACATGAAAAGCAAGAGTTTAGAAACCCCACTTATCACCCGGGTACAAACAACGCTGGTCCATTATATCAACCAATTAAACAAAGATAGCTTACTTTAAATAATAACGATTCACACGGTGTGTAACTTAAAAAAGGATCCTAAAGGGTCAGCTTTATTAGTACCTGCGGATTAGTGTGTTTTCCCAAAAAGTTCCCTTTCCGGGATACACATATTATCGTCAAGGTATCGGACGGCAACCGGTACAGTCATCCAAAGGCCCTTATTTTACGTGCGGCGGTAAACCCTATTCATCTTTTAGTGATATTCCTAAACAATATTCCTGCATGCGCGACGACCCTCACATTCACATCGGTACATTTATACTGTTATAAAGATTTATATATATATATATATATATATATATATATATATATATATATAAATATATATATATATATATATATATATATATATATATATATATATATCTATATATATATATATATATATATATATATATATATATATATATATATATATATAAAGAAGTGGATCTGCGAATGATGCGGTTGACATGCGGCACCGTACGTCAGTCGGTTATTGTGAATTATGTAGTTAACTGTAAACAACCCCGAATATACTGCCAGAAAAGAAAACAAGAAATATCGTTAAAAAAAGATATTCGGCGTATATTCTGACTTTGAAATAAAGGTAGAAAATTGACGTTTCTAATTTATGAAATTAAAAACAAAGGTTTTAGTATTGCTGCGCTCTTTTTTCACTAAATAGTCGCATATCCACCGCATGAAATGTTTGATATGAAGTGCACGAATATTAAACCACATGACAGTGTTCGTAGATACAAACAAATTTTACTACGTGAGATCACATCACATGGTTTATCATGAATTTATTTCTTCGTCATCGAACCATGTGGTTTGTTGATATTTAATTAAGACGCAGTTTTCTTTGCACACATTCAAATAACACGGTTACATTCGTGTCACGCGAAAATGGGTCTTATGGCATATGCGGAAAGCGTAGCTTAAGGCCAGCCTGCGCACTTACGCAGTCTGGTCAGGGGCTACGCTTCCGCTATAAAAAGCACGAAATGTATCGTGATATCTCCCGAGTAGCCTATTCAGTATGCATGTTCTGACAAGACTGCGCGGATGCACAGGCTACGCTGGAGCCACGATGGCAGCATATTGCATAAGACCCATTTTCGCATAACGCGGATCTTAAAAAAATAATATTGCGTCTTGTAAATGGAACATCAAACCAACATACATTCCGATAGAAAATTGAAGTCACACTGTCTTATTAATAGCAAACTGACCATTGTCGGTAGCTCTGGCTTTCATACACATGTGTGGCTAGATAATTAAACGATTTCCCTTTTATCATGGATACTTATATTTCGGGTTTTTTTTTTCTCACAATACAAGACACATGTCAATTACCGATAGGTTTTCACGATATAAAAGAACCTGATACTACTTTTCATAATAAAATACTAAAACCAAAACATAAACTAAAATCCTTCCAGATCTCAGCGTCGTTGCAACGCTGAGGCACGCCGAGGCAGTTGCCTCGGCTAAAATTTGCAGAACAATGTTGAGATTACAAGGAAAAAAAGGAAACAATATTTTAAAGAATAAAATCTTTATAAGAAATTGATGCAATTTAATAAATTGTAGGCGCTATGATATTCACAAACAAATATTATCATTAAGTACACTTGGTTCATGTTGAGGCAGATAATTATTTCAATTAAATAACTTCAATTGATGCCAAATTGGCTCAGCAAAATGATTTGGAAAATCCGTATATTAAACAAAGCGTCGCATTGTACGCTTTGATGCTAAAATCATTGAGGACATCGAAACGTACCGAGCTAGAATAGGGTCTTTTACGGCAAGGTCTGTCTCTATTTTAGACTTAGACACACTTCGGGTGGTTGGCGTTTTCGGCTTTATTGGTATTCTCCTCTTTATGGCCGGCGTCAAGTTAAATCCGGGACCGTTTCATGTGGAAAGAATGTTTGTTTACATTAGAATTTTCAAATTATGATATCCCGCGTATTCAACTTTTTTTAAGAAGTTCAAGTCTTCTTTTTAATAGTAAATGTAGTTGATGATAGAACGGATAGAAAATGATGACGCATTGCTAAATAAAAATTTACACAAGAAAATTGAAAAAAAATGGCAAGAAACTTTACTGATTTAAGTTAAATATTTTGTACTCCTCATGATAATCAATATGTCCCTGTGACGCAATCGGTAACACGTCCGACTCTGGATCCATCGAACAGTATTATATTTTCACTGCCTTGGTTCGAACCCCAGAGGGTCCTGTTTTTTTTCCAAATAACTTCCATCAATGATCCTTTTTTTATGTGCTTATGATTGAAAACGCTTTTGATTTAATATATTATGTAGCGTCCATGAATCCGATAGTTTAGGTATAAAATGTGGTTTAAATGACCTTAAAAACGCACCAGAGACGTTCTAGGTATAAAACAAATACGGGGGGGGGGGGCATGCCCGGACCCCCTTGAATGACCTAATATACTGCCTCGGCTAAAATTTGGGTCTGCCTACGCCACTGTAGAGATCTTGATTCGATCCCCAGGGCAGTCCCATTTGATATGTGATATTTTACCTTGTTATTATGACTATGTAAAACTATTCCAAATACGTGAATAACAGTTTTATAAATAAAATAATGTAAAAGTATTTTTTTAAATACCAAAATCTGTGAACAAGTCCCTTTAATATCAAGCTCAATATTAGAAATGTCCTATATTGTGACCTGTTATTTGTATACCATTAGTGAACTTTTATTAGTATATTGCAATTCACTGTGTGCGTAATCATTTATTAGATCATTATATAGTTGGTCATACTTTTATTACATAACTAAACACTACGCACCCTGCCCTGGGATTTCACCAGGGTATTTTCTATACTTATTTTCTCGACACGTCACGAAGGTTATTTAAACACAATGTCGCACTAATGTATTGTATTACCCTCCATACATGAAATTAAAGGGGAAGTGTACTTAAAAAAATATTCAGGGGCGAAATAAGTGTTATGCGTTTTTAATTAAGGACACAGAAACGAAATTAATGGTCTACCCCGTTTAATTAATCTTACAGAAACGTTAGCAACGGCAGATCGATGTGACAGTTTATCATAATATTAAAGCGATTACCAGTGTATGCGATTAAAATGTACACATTTTATCCTCGCAATCCTAAACAACCTTATGAAGAAGACCGACGAATTTAGCCCATTTATGCCAAGCGTCTAGAAAATATGCCTTGGCAAACAGCGTAAACCCAGATGAGACGCCGCATCATACGCCCGCATGATGCGGCATCTCATCAGGGTATGCGCTGCTTGCTTAAAGGAATTTCTGTAAATAAAGAAATAAGTATACTAGACATCCATAATTTTGAAAATAAATTGATCCAATTTAGATGGATGGGAGAGTCCACTAGGCATAAATGGGTTAAATAACATAAACAATCCCATGGTTTGTTTGGTCATTATATACTTAATATCGCCCCGTGCGTCCCTTCAGAGTGCATGGCTTAGTTTAAACCTATTTATAGAAAGCATACGGCTTATTTGAAACGCTTTCGATCCTGGGACTAGAACCAGTACTTGGTGTCTATGGGGGAAATATTAAGAACGCTCCCACAAAAGGGATCACACCCGTGACTTTCCGATCGCTATCAACTGCACCACTGCAACCTCAAGTACATGGCTTGAATACGTTAATAAGTATTCTGCTGTACCGCAAAAAAATGCAATTGAATAGAACTTTTCTTTCGTTTATTTTCACTTACTACTTCTTGTGAACGCCTATTCTTGTTTTTAATTTACCTACAGTTTATCTGTTTTAAAAACCAATATTGGAATATATTCTCCCTTTAAATCGGATCAGATATATGCACTTCAGTATTGAACTGTTATCGATTACTTATAACGTTGAGGGTTATAAATTAAACCAACTGAAGATATACCAGATGCACTAGAGCCCAACAAGAAGCCGCTGAGATTAGACTTAATATTCTAGAAGAGTCAAATATTGTTTTAAAAATACTGAAACAGTAAACGGGATGATATAGATGAACAGAAAGGATCGACGTTTTTGGAAGTAATTGCACTTGTTAAGTTGTTTTTATATGTAAGTAAACTTTGAAGATAAATACATCAGAATGCCACCAAAACCTGCCGCCGCTAAGACGACACCGACCAAGCCGGCAACAAAGGCGCCGACGAAAGCCGCCACCGACAACAAAACGCCGGCTAAAGGCGTAAACGCCACCGCCCCTTCGAAGACCGGGGCCACTACAAAGGCACCTTCGAGTGGGGCTACAAAAGCTGGTACTGCGGCGAAAGCAGGTAAGTGAGTATGACTCGGTCTTCTATATAAAAACAAATAATGGACATGTAATCCAGACTTTGTATGTATAGTGTATTGTTTTGGACCCTTCGAATGGGGTTTTATCACTTTATTTAGTCCGTCGGGTATTAATTTTGAACGTTTATTCGGTATTATTATATATTTATGAAGATATGTATACCGATACGGAACAAGTGCATCCACATTCTTAGCACACATCGTTTGTTGCGCCTGTGCAGATGGCGGGGATTATTGCGCCCGTGCAGAAGGCGGGGCTTATCACACATACGACTCTCTTTTAACATAAAATAATAAATTGCGTCAAATTCTACAAACTTGGCCTGGCTTAATCGTGCATATTTTGCCTTGAAATGCATGAATGCCCGGAGGTGATAAAAAAGTTGTTTTATGTTTCAACAATGCAGCTTTATTTGCCTTTTGTTCCTTTCACAATCGTAACTTACCACGGTTTTTTTCTTTTTACAATAAGAACTTAATTATTTATCCGATTAGTAGTATTTTCTAATCACATTTTATGATTTAAGATTTGTATGCATGTAGATTACTTGTGTCCTATGTTTTGACGTTTCATGTCCTGATTATTGACCGAAGTATGAGCGACCGCTTGTTTTGTTTGTAAACATCCCGAGTTAAGCATTACTATATATTAAACAAATGTTAAAAATAATATATTAAAATAACGTCAATGAAATTGATTTATGGTTTAAAGCGTTTTGTTTTTTTTGTTGTGTGTTACATTATGTTTTGTCAAAATCGTGATATACGTATTTTACGTCATTATTTTAATTCAAACTTCAAGCAATTTGCTTTAAACTGTTAAACAAAATCTAAAATTTCTCCAACCGTGTATCAACTTTAAACTGTCCGTTTTAGCGGCCCCCATCAAAAAGGTTTTAGTGCCGGAAGAGATACAGCTCAAGGAAATTGCTGGCGTCATGAACTATGGCGGCGCCGTCGGGGAGAAGCTCAAGCAGTCAGGACGGTTCGTAAATCTGGTTCACACGTATTCACCAATCCATTCTTGATAAAGGCAAAACATGTAAAGAGTATTTTTATAACTGTTATAAGTAATTGACAGTATAGTATAGCGTAACATGTAACACATATGGTTACCGGTATATTATTATTATTCCTTTAGAACAATATTTTAATGATATACGCACCATTTATAGCCCATATATATGCATACTCTGATGTATTTTATTAAGTCTAAGAATATAATTAATTCTTAAGTCTACACTTCTTTGGGTATGATTTAAGCTTACTTAACTGGACTTTGGCATTCGTCGTCAATCGTGCGTCATCAATGTCTATACATATCCTACTAAACAATATGGCCAATACGGAATGGCCCTTCTAAGATTATATAAAACGTTCCAGTCCGCCCAGTGAGTATATGTCATTTGTGATATACAACAATAGACGTGACGATTTCAAACATATTCTCCTGCATGCAAGGATGCTTGGTACGTTGTCTTCTTAATGTGTCATCTGCTACGCAATTTTTAAGAAACTGTTATATACTTATTTTTGTAATTGGTGCTTGGTAAGAGATTGTTACAATGTCACGGGGATAGTTTGTATAAAACTTTTTAAAATCAGGGCATTCATGTTAAGGAGTTTTATACAAAATATTCCCGTTAAAAAACACATACAGCTAAATCTGACGCTGCATTCATTTAAAAACGCCTATATGTCCATATAGTAAACAATTTATTACACATGGCCGTTGCATATTTCAATAATTCCACTTTATTTGTCCTTATCAATAATAACATATCAGCATTAAAAACATTGACAAAGGAAGAACATTGGCTTGGTATATGTAATTTGCAAAATACTGCGATATCGATCTGCAACTAGTGTATTGCAGTAATGCACTAGTCATTGCACTACTAACTTTGGTCGTATTACTTAAACGTCAATGTCACTAAAACCTAACGTCTATGTGTTCGTATAATCACTATACACTGTTAGCGGATAACACAATTTAATTTATTTTAATTTGCATACTTTTAATAATCCAAACATAGACATGTATACGAAACTTGCAGATGGATGCTCATCATTGACCGCAACGGAAACTGCGGGACGTTCCTAAAGTACCGTGACGTCAACATGATCCAGGTGACGTCACAAGCCCAGTTCGCCACGGAGCCTATGCGGAAAGCGCTTATGGGCAGTCTAAAGTAGGGAGCTTGGAGCTATCGTGAAAATGTGTTATTAAATGAGCCCCGGTCTGGGAAAACGGGGCTTAATGGCGTAAAGTACGTAGTGTCATTATCGATTACTTTTCCCTTGTACGGTATTTTTCGGTAAGTCTCTTTTAGTGGAAATTCAAGATTAGCCTCTGCGGACTGCACATGCTAAACTTGGATAACACTTTACGTACATGCATTAAGCCCAGCTTTCCCAGAACGAGACGGAAACCTATCTCTGCCGGGACCCAACTTGTGGTATACATGTAGTTTTGTATTTGACAGAATTGAAATGAGGCGCAAATAATGAAATAGGTTGAGGCATATTGCTAATGGTAGCTAGTAGCTGGTTAATGCAGAGGAAATGGCGAATATTACTGTAGCATCAAAAATATACATGTGTAGATAAATAGCAAACAAAAGTCAAATCTTTTATAACATGTATTTCTTAGAAACGCCTTGTTACAATAATGACAAGATAATGCATGAAAGTAATTTGATAGTAAAGCCATACTAATGTGCATTCTAATCCTTTTCACAGCATGCCCTTAAAAGTGTCCAGCGTGAACCAAAAACAGCTTTATATTGATAACTTATAAGTAGGTAGTTTCAGGTGGAACCTGAATAGATTCAAATGAGTAATAATCTGGGAAAACAGGGCTTAATGCATTTACAAAAAGGGTCGTCCAAACTGCACAAGCTTATCAAAGACGACACTTTAAGCACATGCATAAGCCCTGTTTTCCCATTGCAAGGCTCCCATGTATTTTGTCCAAGTACTTTGAAACTCACTGAGGAGGTTAAGTAAAAGGCTTATCTTAAAATGCGTTCTTTGCCAAAAGGTTCGGCAAGCCAGCTGTGTTGGACATCTCAGACTCCGACCAGGAGAAGATTATGGATGTGGCGAGCGAAAAATACAACGAGATCTACCCCGAGTGCTGGACTGACCTGATGGATCACTCAATCATGAAGGACGATAACAAGTGAGTTCACTTGTGCTCAATCATTTGAGCCTTCCACTGGAAAAACGGGGCTTAATTTATGTGCGTAAAGTGTCATCCCAGATTATCAGTGACGATTCTCTCTGCTTATATGGATTTTTTCATAAAGAAAATCCATTCTATGCAGAAAGTGTCGTCCCTGATAAGCCTGTGCACACTGCACATGCTACTTTGTGACGACACTTTACGCAGAGCGAGTTTTATTTATTTAATGCTAAGAAGATCCTCATAAAACATCGTCTACAGTGGGTTCTGACGATGCTGCATGAAATGACTTAGAAATAGTATCAATGCTCTTATAAAGCTCACTGTGCTATTTTATCATTTTAAATGCATTCTGGGTAGACTGGGCTTCATGCATGTGCGCAGTGTCGTCCCAGATTAGTTTGCGCATTCTGCACAGGCTTATAAAGGACACTTTCCGCTTTTATGCCCCAAAGGCCGTCTGTCTGTCTTTCCGTCACACTTTGCGTTTAGGTGTCTCAAAATGCTCATAACTTCTATGTCCCTTGAGATATAACCTTCATATTTGGTATGCATGTGTATATGGACAAGGCCTTTCCATACGCACAAAAATTTTAACACCTGTGACCTTGAACTAAGGGTCTGCGTTTAGGTTTCGAAAAATGCTCATAACTTCTATGTTGCTAGAGATATCACCTTCATAGCGGTGTCCCTGATTAGCCTGTGCAGACTGCAGAGGCTTATATGGGACAGCACTCAGCACATGCTTTAATTCCAGTGTGATTTATCTTTTTAATGTAAAAAATACCTACATATATACCAACATTATATATGCATATATTTGAAGAGATTTTTTTTTATATCTTGTTATTTGTGAATAATTATCATCCGTAGCAGTGCATATATTAAACATTTTACATAATAATGAAATATTTTTTATATTGTAGGCGTCATATAAATTGAAACTACAAGTGGGCATCACAAACTACCAAACAAGTTTTGATGCATTACTGATTTTCCTATTTTAGTTGAGGGGCATCAAACTACCGTTGAACAAACATACTAGAACTATTTTATTGAGGAATGCTCCATTTTTTATTGTTTTTAGCTTTTAGTTAATGTAACAAAGCATTAAATCTGCCCAAAACAGAAAAAAATAATATATATATGACACTGGCGATCATTTCCATGGTTGCACTTTCAACTTCTTTGTTCACTCTTATTTATTAGGTGGGGTAAACTGTACCAGGAAAACGATCCGGATGATTACGATAACAAGTACGATTACCATGCAGACCAGTTCCAGTTCATCGTGCTCACCAACCTTGACCCTGCATCCACAGCCATGGAGAACTTCTTTCCTGTTATTGTCAACTAGTGACCATGTTCAACTGCCATGAAAACCTCTTAAAAAGCACATATGGTTGCTCATACTTCATTAATCAATGTTCTATTTGTGCATTCATGTTTTTAGGGCCCCCACCACTATAGTGGGGGACATATTGTTTTTGCCATGTCTGTTGCTTGGTTTGTACATTTGTTTGTGCAAACTTTAACATTTGCAATAACTTTTGCAATATTGAAGATAGCAACTTCATATTTGGCATGCATGTTTATCTCACAAACACATCGCTTGTTTACTGTAAGTATTTGTTAAGTTTGCGCTATGATGGATCTGTTTACATTTTGCTAGCATATCATTAAAATATGAACTTAACAAATTAATTAATATGTCTGAAAATAATATTTCTAAATATGTTACTCAAGAACCATTTTACTATTGTTTTCATTTTATATTATTTTTACATTTATATTAATTAATAACATATGTTGCATACAATTGTTAACAAATAAATACAGATTATCTGTTGATCAACATCAGTTATTCAAACTGTATTTGTAGTTCAATATCTAGTTACAGCGTTATCTTAATCTAGAGGGGATGTTTCACTAGACTGAATATCCCCCCCTCCCCGCTCCTTTAAATATTAAATTATCCGGTAATGCAACGCTTTAACCTTCTGCAAGAAACTATACTTTAAGACTGATCATATATATGAGCCGTGCTATGTGAAAAGGGGGCTTAATGCATGTGCATAAAGTGTCATCCGAGATAAGCCTGTGCAGATCGCACAGACTTATCAGGGACATCACTTTCCGCCTGAACTAACATTTCGCTAAAAAGAGACTTTCTTTTAACGAAAAATATCATTAAAGCGGAAAGTATCGTCCCTGGGACATCACTTTACGCACATTCATTAAACCCCCTTTTCAGAAAGCACAGCTCATATGGATTATTTTATGGAACATACACTAAACTAGAGAGTAACCAAGGTTTTTACTAAAGCCATATAAGACAAGGGCCGTTTGTAAAACATGCATGCCCCCCATATGGGCTGTCCGTTGTTGTGGCAGCCATTATGTGAATACGTTTTTTTGTCACTGTGACCTTGACCTTTGACCTAGTGACCTGAAAATCAATAGGGGTCATCTGCAAGCCATGATCAATGTACCTATGAAGTGTCATGATCCTAGGCAAAAGCGTTCTTGAGTTATCATACGGAAACAATTTTACTGTTTCGGGTCACCGTGACCTTGACCTTTGACCTAGTGACCTGAAAATCAATATGGGTCATCTGTGAGTCATGATCAATGTACCTATGAAGATTCATGATCCTAGGCGTAAGCGTTCTTGAGTTATCATCCGGAAACCATTTAACTATTTCGGGTAACCGTGACCTTGACCTTTGACTTAGTGACCTCAAAATCAATAGGGGTCATCTGCGTGTCATGATCAATCTACCCATGAAGTTTCATAATCCTAGGCATATGCGTTCTTGAGTTATCATCCAAAAAACCATTTTACTATTTCGGGTCAACGTGACCTTGACCTAGTGAACTCAAAATCAATAGGGGTCATCTGCGAGTCATGATCAATCTACCCATGAAGTTTCATGATCCTAGGCATATGCGTTCTTGAGTTATCATCCAAAAACCATTTTACTATTTTGAGTCACCGTGACCTTGACCTTTGACCTAGTGACCTCAAAATCAATAGGGGTCATCTGCAAGTCATGATCAATGTACCTATGAAGTTTCATGATCCTAGGCGTATGCGTTCTTGGTTATCATCCGAAAACCATTTTACTATTTCAGGTCACCGTGACCTTGACCTTTGACCTAGTGATCTCAAAATCAATAGGGGTCATCTGCGAGTCATGATCTATCTAACGATGAAGTTTTATGATCCTAGGCGTATGCGTTCTTGAGTTATCATCCGGAAACCATTTTACTATTTCGGGTCACCGTGACCTTTGACCTAGTGACCTCAAAATCAATAGGGGTCATCTGCGAGTCATGATCAATCTACCTATGCAGTTTCATGATCCTAGGCTTATGCATTCTTGAGTTATCATCCGGAAACCATTTTACTATTTCGGGTCACCGTGACCTTTGACCTAGTGATCTCAAAATCAATAGGGGTCATCTGCGAGTCATGATCAATGTACCTATGAAGTTTCATGATCCTTGGCCAAAGCTTTCTTGAGTTATCATCCGGAAACCACCTGGTGGACCGACCGACCAACTGACAGACTGACCAACATGTGCAAAGCAATATATATATATATCTTCGAAGGGGGGCATAAAAAGGCGCAGCCCCCTGGTTGCCATGTTTTTGAACAAACCTGAACCATTTTTACATTCATACAAGACATCTTTGGGACAAATCTTCTGACCAAGTTTCATGAAGATTGGGCCATAATTGTAGCCTCTAGAGTGTTAACAATGTTTTACTATAGCCATTCAAGAAAAAATGTCCTGCCCCTTGGGGCCAATGTTTTTCAACCAACCAGAACCCTTTTTGGCACTCATCCAAGATATCATTGTGGCAAATCTTCTGACCAAGTTTCATGAAGATTGGGCAATTAATCTGGCCTCTAGAGTGTAAACAAGGTTTTACTCCAGACATATAGAGCCATATGAGGAACATGAGCTGTCACCATAGGATGACTAATGCCCCCTATAAACACTTGGTAGAAGTTATGAGCTTTTTTCAAAACCTAAAAGCAGATTTTGAAACCTAAACGCGGACCCCAAGTTCAAGGTCAAGGTCACAGGGGTCAAAACTTGTGTGCGTATGGAAAGGCCTTGTCCATATACAAATGCATGTCAAATATGAAATTGCTATCTGAAGGGACATAGAAGTTGTGAGCATTTTTCGAAATCTAAACGCAAAGTGTGACGGACAGACGGACGGACGTCCTATCACTATATGCTCTCCTTCGGGGGCATAAAAATATCTTAGAATATCAAAATAAATCAGAAAGCCACATAAACTAGAGAGCCATCACCATGCTAAATCCTTGAAATGCTCTAAGTGACCCTGTGACCTAGTTTTTGAACCCGCATGACCCATATTCAAACTTGACCTAGATATTGTCTTGATACAACTTCTGAGAAAGTAAAGATCAGATGAAAACTACTTCAACAAGCAAATTGGTTGAATTGATATCCTCCGCCAATATGCTTCTGGACACAAAAGTATTATATTTTACACTTAAAAAAGCATTTTTCAAGATACAAAGGGCCATAACTCTGTTATTAACAGATGGTTTACAATTACATTTGGCCTGCATCATCCTCTTATCCATATATATACTCATACCAAGTTTCATTGAAATCTGCCAAAGCACTTCCAAGATATGGCTCTGGACGGAAAGACGGAAGGACGGACAATGCCAAAACAATATCCCTCCGCCTATGGCGGGGGATAATTAGAGAGCGGACACCATGCTAAATCCTTGAAATGCACTAAGTGACCCTGTGACCTAGTTTTTGACCCGGCATGACCCATATTCGATCTTTACCTAGATAATGTCTTGATACAACTTCTGACCAAGTTTGGTAAAGATCAGATGAAAACTACGTCAATTAGAGAGCGGACACCATGCTAAATCCTTGAAATGCACTAAGTGACCCCTGTGACCTAGTTTTGACCCGGCATGACCCATATTCAAACTTGACCTAAATATTGTCTAGATACAACTTCTGACCATGTTTGGTAAAGATAGGACGAAAACTATTTGAATTAGAGAGCGGACACAAAATTGACAGACAGTGCGAAAACTTTATACCCCCTTTTCTTTGAAAGGGGGCATAACAAGAGCTGTCAGAGGACAGCGCGCTCGACTATTCGAGTGCTTGACAGTATAACGTAAGCCATCATGGGGAAATTGTTCATATTCAATAATTTATTAGACGATCTTTCAAAAATAAAAAAAGGAAAAAAAAAATTGGGGGGGGGGGGGGAGGGGGGGGGAGAGGGGGGTATAATGTGGGGTGTGAAAATTTATTAGATGTTAAAAAAAATGGGGGGGGGGAGGTAAGGGGGGGAAGGTAAGGGATTCTGGGTAGGGGCGTGGGGTATTGTTTGCGTGGAATCCATTGTGGTATTCAGGTAAGTGTTGTTTTGTCAAAGTAATAATAAAATGTGATCATAAATAAACAAGTTATGGCAATTTAAGCAATATGTTCAATTATCTAAGTGCAAAAGGGGCCATAATTTTGTCATAATGCTTGATACAGTGGTCTGCTCTTGTTTATAGGTTGGAGTCATCTTGGTAAACAAGAATCCAAAATATAAAAGCAATATGTCAAAGGATATAGGAAATAATTGGGGTAGTACGCAAACTTTAACATAGATTTATCAATAATATGCATATTCTAAGTATAAAAGGGGCAATAATTATGACAAAATGCTTGATAGAGTTGTCTGCTCTTGTTTATAGGTTGGGGTGATGTTGGTAAACAACTATGCAAAATATGAAAGCAATATGTCAAGGGACAATGAAAATAAATGTGGTAGTACGAAAACTTTAACATTTGCACGCTAACGGAAACACCGACGCCGGGGTGAGTAGGATAGCCCCACTATATATATTTCATATATAATAGTCGAGCTAAAAATGACCCTTCCCTTGGCGGCCATGTTTTTAAAACAGCCAGATCGATTTTCAAACTCATCTAAGATATTAATGGGACCAATCTTTTGAGCAAGTTTCATTAAGATCGGACAATTAATGTGGCCTCTAGAATGTTAACAAGGCAAATGTGAATGACACTCAACGGACAAAAGCTCACCATAAGCACAGGTGAGCTAAAAGATTTACAAAAAAAACTAAACATCTTTCTTATCATCATACCAATTTCAACACAATATCTTGTACAGGCTAATACTTATTTCCAGATGAATGGCTTTTTTCATACATGCCATACGTCCCGATCTCGGCGGGACAGTCCCGCTTTTGGGCCCTTTGTCCCGATATGAGACGATTTGTCCCGACATTCGTAAAAAACGATGTATGGTCTATAGGTTCCCAATAAAATTCGCTATTCAAGCTCTGTTTCGCTAACACTTACTCCCGCTAATCCCTTTATTGCCCCCAATTAACAATCCGATTCTACTTATCGTGTGTACCAGTGTTGTTTATGACACCTTATCAGCGATTTATCGGCTAATTATTGTTTGTTTTCATCAGGCATTCACACCATGGTGGTCTTCAAGATAGTGGTCGCTTATTGCTATCGATAGTTGTATTATAATGAAATAAATGTTGAAAATGTGTTTATTTTTGTATTTGTTTGAAACGGTTAACAAAACAATTGTTTTGTAAAATTAACTCTACGTCATTAATGAGTATTTTACATTCAATGTTTAGTTCATAAATAGCGGGATAATCCGATTGTGCAATATACCAAAATCGCAACAAACAGTCCAATAAGTGATACCCATCCTGTCTAGTGTAATTGTAATAAAAACAACGAGGTGCTATGCATGACAGTTTGACCCTACTCCAATTAAGCTAAAAACAACGAGGTGCTATGCATGACAGTTTGACCCTACTCCAATTAAGCTGCGACAATTGACAAGTAACAAACTGCGCATGGATACATGCTTAAAAAAACATCGCAACAAACAGTAAAAGTGGTACCCATCTTGTCTTGTGTTATTGTAATAAAAACAACGTGTTGGTATTCATGACAGTTTGACACTACCCCAATACAGCGCCTGACAATTCACAATTCAGTTTAATCTGTGTATATAAGAAGAACAAAATATGAATTATTAACATTAGAGAAAATAATTCGAGTAAAGCATCCATATACTTTTTTTTATGAAAAAGAATTAAAATCCATAGACTTCTTTTGTCCTTTTGTTTTTGTTGGTGTACAAACGGTTGAGGCGTTGTTGTGAGTTAAAATGAACGGTTTGCTTCCACCAAAAACCTACCTCGGAAATGTGTACGGCCGCGCATTCCGTGTGTAACTGATGTAACTGTTCGGTAGATAGTTTACTGTAACCCGTACTTTCAGTGTACTGGGAGCCGTTTCATCAACGATTTACGACTAGTTGTAAATTACGATTTACATAAATTACGATGTTTCAATGAAATCGCGTTTCATCAAGCAAATCGTAGATTAAAATTACATAAATTTCATACATAAATATACGACTGGGTAAGGGCACCCGTAAATTAACGTAATGGCGGTCGTTTTTGTCATCCAAGATGGCAGGAGACGAACAATTACCAATGCCAAGGCTTTTAAGGGAGAGATTGTTCTCGAAAACCTAAGAGATGAGAACATTGCTTCGATATATCGTCTAAGTAAGGGCGGAATAGAGCGATTGTTGGTTTTGATCGGGGAAGACATAGCACCAACTTGCCGGCGAGCTCATCCCTTTCATTCCGTCGCTTAGGTATGTAAATAAGGCGAAGAAATCATTGATTTAAACAAGTATAATTATAAAATTGTATTTATTTTCAAATAGCAAATAAGTAGCATTTAACCCAAAAACTTGAGAGTAGTTGCCCTTTGTTTACTTAGCATTTGACAACTCGGATTTTGCAAAATGGTTGAAGAATAAGTTATTGTTGTATCTTTTCTTAATAAAAGCATTCGATGATTACCGTTATTAGTTTAAGCATTTATTGTTTTGTTTCTTTACAAATGACTTTATGTTAAACTCATTCTATTTTGTGTCGACGTGTACTTATCGATGACTTTAAGTGCAGACTGATTTACCCCACCCGCTAATGTTGAACTTGTAGTTGTTCTACTTCCAAATGTTATGATTGAACAATACTTTACCTCGAAATTGTTGATTATAACATCGTGATCATGAAAATGAATATGACATCATGATGTTGTTTGTGTTTGCTATTTTTAAACAAGTTATTGTATTGGTTAGTTAAGTAGATGCTGAGAAATGGTACCTTATGTATTTAATAATTGTAGAAAAATCACCTTAATTGTTTCTATATTGTTCTCATTTGATTACAATGTTGTTCGATTGGTCATTGTCAGCTCGGATACTACTTACCTGTACCCCGGGTACTCTTTAAGTATACTTACATGTAGAGCTAACCCTGTTACAGTTAATATACTTTAATATAGCCGGAAATTTAATGCTAAATGGGTTGTTGTAGGCTTAATTTCTTTAATTATGTTCACATTAATGTCATTTTTTTTCTCAAATAGTCTTTATATCATCGAAATTTATACTCAAAAAGCATATTGATGCAGTTTTTTCAAAAGGTAAGTTTTATTTAGATAAACAATATGGCTTTACATTTATCTGTAGTGCACTGTACCACATCGGATTTTGGGCAGGAATACAACTCGGGTACAGCCTAATAAGGACCGGGTACGTTTAAGTATATTAACCTTACCCGAGGTACATGCAAGTATGCTTAATGATACCAGGGGTACATGTAAGTAGTACCCAAGCTGTGAATAACCAATCGAGCGTGAGTAAAGTAGATTGTACTTTATGTCTTTAATAATTGCAGAACAATTACCTTATTTATTTCTATATGGTTTCCATTTGATTACAATTTATTTATTTGTCAAATTCAATTCTGCAGTGCTATAAATATGCACCCCCCATCCAAAAAATTTATTTCGTGCATATTGATGGGGCTTTTTTATTTATTTACTCCTTTTCTGCATTCCTCCCTTTTGTGTTGGTAGTGTGAACATGAAATGATGAGCACTTTCATGTTAATGAATAACTTTTATTTTTTTATAGATTTTGGCATATTGCATATTGCCAAGGGAGATGCTTACTGAGGATTCCATGCCATTAATATGCAGGCTGTTGCTGATGCCAGCATGAGGTAAATGTAAATACAGTATTATGATTCATTACCTTATCATTAAATTTGGTATAAAGCAGATAAATACCATAAAATGTTGAAATAAGCGTAATGCTTATCATCTTTGACATCTAATAATTATTAGTTACGTACATGCGCAAAAATCATTAACTACCACAATAAGCACCATTAGCACTGTGTGATCAAGCTTTTGTTCTTTTATGTGTTAGCCAATGCAGCTATCAGTATTATCTTTAAATATTGTCTTAAGTTACATTATTTCATCTAGGTAAGGTAACTAAAATATAGTGATTTGATAATACTTAAGCTAGTTTTGTGAAAATTATTGAGATGCTTTCCTACCTTAATCTAACAATATTAACTGTGGACTGCTGTTTTATCAAAGACAAAGCAACTGCCCAATAAAATATTTCAATTTACAGCAATATCTGAGCACCAATGATGAGGGTCATCTGCTGGGAGATAGTGGGTATCCGTTAAGGACTAACCTGATGACCCCTTAACCTCATCCCTCCCATGCTGCGGAACAGGCCTACAATGACCATCTATGTAGAGGGTGGGTAGTAGAAAGGGCATTTGGAGTGTTGAAATCACGAGATTGGTAACATATTATATAGGTTGTGAAATATAAGTCTTATTAGTGCGAGATCAACTTAACACACAGTATTTAAATGAAGTATTAGTGCCAATCTCTTTCTCACAGTGTCTTAAATCAAACGTAACTTTTAAAGCTTGATAAAGTACAACTTTAATAATAAAATTTTAGAATTTATATGTAAATTAACTTTTATAATAACTGAGGGTTGTTTGCATGTGTAAATATGATGTTTCATAAAAAAATGTCCGTTTAAATAAACTGATGATTTATTTATTTTATTTTAAATCTTAAAAATTCATTTTGCTTATCATCAGACTCTATGTATGAAATATTGTTTACTAGTGCATTTAAATGATATTGTGCATTAATAGTGAATACAGGCACAAATAAAGTGTTTTGTAGGCTATATATTATATATAATTTATATTGAAATTAAATTAATGTCAATGGTATCAGGACAATTTAGTCACTTAGACAAATGTTAAAGAAATACTTTTGATATTTGTTTAGATATCTGCATGCCACTGGTGGATGTTGGCCTTTCAAGTCCAATAAGTGCTGTAAAATATCAACTGTGTACATGCCCCTGCATAACCTGTGTCTGGATTCAAACGTTCCACTGATAGAGGAATTGGTTGGAAATGTGATGGAACCGGAAGTTATGAACAACACACCAGTACATCGAGCAGCATGTGATAAGAGGCAGCAGCTGATCAAACTGTTTCATAAAATGTGTTAAAAATTTATAGTTATAAATGTTATAAAGTGATAGATGGCTCGAGTCTTCTCTGAATAGGCAGAGCTACACTACTCAGCCAAATGGCGTAAAGTTGTGTCATAGCTGATTTGGAAGGATTGGTATTCCTGGTCGTCTAGACACAATAGTTACAACAGCTGATGTTTGCATGTTTTATAATTGTGTATGCATAATTTGTCTAATATTTACTTCAAGGTTATAGGTTTGTGAAAGAAAAAAATGTCAATGTTCTGAGGACCAATAAAAAAAGTTATGTGTTAGGTATTACCAAGTGCTTGATTTAATATTTATTTTAAAGGGAACTTTTCCTAAATTTTGGCAGATATTCAAGTTTTTCATTAAACGCTTTTATATTGATACATGTAAACACTGGATCTAAAAAGCTCCAGTAAAAAAAGAATACAATTAAAGAAAGATAAAAAGTAACTCCTACAGGGCTCAAACCACTGACCCCTGAAATAAAAGCCTCACACTAAGACCACTTGTCCGTCCATGTTGATACAATGAGTGATGTATTTTACACTTTATATAAGCAATCCTCATCGTGTCACAAAATATTACGACAACAACAGAACTCTACAAATTATTCAATCGTCGAGTGTTGCAGCAGAAAGTTGCAACGCTTTAAAATTTTCAAGTTTTTAAATCGTCAAAAGTTGCATTTAATGGATATTTTAGAGCATGGTAAATGTTCAGTATTACTGTTTCCTCACAAATATCATAACTACAACAAATGTTTGCGAATCTTAAACTTATTTTTTTTAATTTAGTCAATTTACCAAAACTGGAAAAGGTCCCTTGAATATTGAACAGTTATCTGAGCTCCAGAAAAGATCATATACTCAAGGTACTTTTCCCCATTAACAATTATTCAAGTGATATTTTACCCACTGACTTTCGCTCTAAAAGGTGTTCTCTGTAATGAACATTCTCAAAGCCACATTAAAACAAGGGCTGTTAGTAAAACATGCATGCCCCCCATTTGGGCTGTCAGTTGTAGTGGCAGTCATTGTGTGAATACGTTTTTTGTCACTGTGAACTTGACCTTTGACTTAGTGACCTGAAAATCAATAGGAGTCATCTGCCAGACATGATCAATGTGCCTACGAAGTTTTATAATCCTAGCTGTTGGCATTCTTGAGTTACCATCCGGAAACCATTTTACTATTTTGAGTCACCGTGACCTTGACATTTGACCTAGTGACCTGAAAATCAATAGGGGTCATCTGCAAGTCATGATCAATGTACCTATGAAGTTTCATGATCCTAGGCGTAAGCATTCTTAATTCATCATCTGGAAATCCTTTTACTGTTTCAACTCACTGTGACCTTGACCTTTGACTTAGTGACCTGACAATCAATAGGGATCATCTGCCAGTCATGATTAATCTACCTATGAAGTTTCATGATCCTATGTCCTAAGATTTCTTGAGTTATCTATCATCCGGAAACCATCTGGTGAACAGACCGACCAAGCAAAACAATATACCCCCTCTTCTTTGAAGTGGGGCATAAAAAGTGGGCTTGTAAATGTAACGGTACTTTATAATAATAAGTGTGCTGTCTATAAATATGGATATTATTGTCATAAAAAAATAGAAGTTTTCCAATATATTAGATTGTTTCCGAATGTATTTACTAAACTTTACCCCTTTATGAGTCTCTGTTCAATTATTTAGTCATCTACCGTTAAAATGTTGTTTACCTGTGCATTTTTTTTGTATTTTTATTGAAATGTTTATGATAATAATGTTTATGGTATTTGATAACAGTTGCTATTACACTAGTTTTCAATGAATAAAACACAAAGAACATTCACAAATATTTATTATTAATCAGGAAGTAAAATATATTAACTGGGCATGGTATTATAATTCATATGACAATTTATATCTTACATGATAGTATGATGTAATAATAAGTTTCATGGACTCACTGAACACCATCACATGTAAAATTAATTAAAAGTTCCATAGCCTCCCCTGCGTTAATGTTTGCCATTGAAATTAATATAATGAGTAGTGTTGTCGTAATGTGCTAGATTTTGTACTCTAAACAGATGAATATTATCCTCGTTGTTTGCTATTGTATTATTTTATCAAACTGTTATTGTTATGTTTTAGATTCCATGCTTCATATCAGATGTTTTATGTCTTGAATAAAAGTATCAAGAGTATTTGTTAGTACTTTAGGTCATAATACACTAAATAGTTTCCCTATATAATTCAATGTAAAAGCGACAACTTTGAGCGAAAATAAATGCAACATTTTGCACATAGAGACCCCCATAACCATACCTTTTCTTAAAGGCCATTCTAAGCGGAATCGATTTATGCAATAAAAAAGATATGTCATGTACAATGCAAGAAAGAACTTGACACAAATCAAAATCGACTGTTTTTGCAACTTTTTTTTTCGGCCGTTTCTTAGTGGAATGTAACCTTTTCTAGTGCAATGGTTTACTATAGTCTTCACGTGTATCATATTTCAGGATTCAGTAGTGAACACCTATTCATGCCCTACCATTATCTCCGCAAGATAACACCCGAATAATGGTAAAAAGTGTAAAACATGCCTTCCTGTCAACTATGATATTTTTTTAGAGAGTACAGCCCTACATGAAGCGATCATTTAGTGTATTGTAACCTATACTGACTACAGTAAAGGTGAAATGATAGATCGTTTTAGGTGTCCCGCTTTTTGGTCAAATGTCCCGACAATTTTTTATGTAATGTCCCGCTTTGGCCCTAAAAAATTATGGCATGTATGCTTTTTTATTTTTAAATTTGCCAAGTGTAATTAAAGACAATGCCCTTAGCCTGCTGTTAAATCTATATAGCTTTTAAGTCGACGTCAAATCAATTTGCCAAAAAACCCTATACAAAACGGCTCCAACAAGATTCTTTTTATGCAATTAACAATGAAAACACAATCACGTTAACTTTAATGAATAAATGTGCTAGAAAAAAACATAAATGCAATATAGGGATGTCCTAGCTTTTAGATTGAACTTGAATAAATGGATCTGAATAAATAAAGCTTTGTGTATTTTTTGTGTATTTAAAGAAGACTATTAAGGAGACAAAGTGACAAAAAAAGCAATAATTTGAACACAATTCTTGTTAGGGCCATTTCCTTGTTAAAGCCAAATGAGCGATTCCTATTTCTAACATTTCTTACACTTAGTAAGTAGGTTAAGTGTTATTGGCCCTTCTAAAGCAAGTATAACAAATTAATCTGACAAAAAATGACACATCAGTTTCTTCGTAATTAACATCCAATGTAGATGCAAAATACTGATGCCCAAATCATATCAGCTGTGGTTCTCATCATGTAGGCTGAGTCCCTAGAAAGATCATTTGAGCAACGTCGTGCAAAAATGGGTCTTAAGACATATCCAACCCATATAGCTCCAGATATTCCTCTGCATTCGTACACTCTGACCAGAAGGCAAAATGTCCGCTTGTGAGACCCCAAAACCTTCCTGGACTTTATGACAAACAGCATAGCTAACTACAAGACAGCAGTAACAGGCTTGTCTGGAGCTATGCTGGCCACATGTCCTTAGACCCATCTCGCATGACGTAGCTTATTTCATGCAATATTAACAGCTATTGCACTGGCACATTATCATGTCTTTGGACCATCAAATCTTGGAAGTACTGGCAGAATTAGGTTTCCAAAGGACGAATCTTGTGTGATGAAATAGCCGAAAGAGTTCGCATTTGCATGCTGAAAGACAATAAAACAAGTTTTAAAGAGCCGTGTTTTATTTGTACTAATCATTCTTTTGTTATTACAATCCAAATGAATTTTAGTTTCTTTTTTTTCTAGCCTCAAAAAAAGAAACTACATTTTACCATGCTCTTTTCATCACAGAATAAAAACCAGTAGCAACATGCTGGCTAGAAGCAAATTGATTTCATCACCACATTAAACATGCAAGGTCATAAACCAGCAAGATCATAAACCAGCAATACATCCGGGATTTGGCCAGATTGTTTTTCCGTTCAGAATACAAGACCGAATGATTTATATTACTAAGGTTACCACGCTCTGTGAAAAGGGGTTTTAATACATGTTGTTATAATTTCATACCAGATTAGCCTGTGAAATCGTGTTAGAATTTCATACCAGATTAGCCTGTGTAGCCTGTAAAATTGGCAAAGGCTTATCACGGACAACACTTTCAGCTTTTATGATATTTGATCTCTTCTTAGCACAAATGCAGTTCAGGCAGAAAGTGAAGTCCATGATAAGCCTGTGCGGACAACAAATAAAAAAGATTAAACCCTCTTTTCTCAGAAGGCATCTCATATAATACAGTGTCATCATAAATACAATTCCAGCTGAAAGGATAACTTAATTATAGTATTTCATTAATTGAAGTATGTCAACATAATTATTTCATATATCTTAACCCTGAATAGAGCAAACCAGTGTTTTACAGTTTTTCTACAAACCAGCAGATAAAACAATGCAGAGGTCATTACAAACCTGCAAAGCTTTCCTCTGTTCTGGATTCATAGGCTGTGTTTCTGGTAACACCTGCAACATCAACATTATGATGTGACTAAAATGCTAACATCCTTTACGTAGATCATAGACATATAATAATTCTTACTTATCAAACGGCTTTAGTTTCCGTACACAGAAAAGGTCTTATAAAGTTATTTTTGGATTATTCCTTTAAAAGAAAGATTCATTTTCCAACATATAATCATTTAAACACGGACTAAGTTCAGGAAACCATAGAAAGCAAATTTATCAAAATCATTATCTGTACTGACCTTCAGCGGCCCTTTATTCTTTAGATCTTGCCTAACTCGAATACAAATAAGTTTTTTTACAAAATCAATTTAAATGGGTAAGTAAAACTTCTGATTAATTGAGCCATGGTCTGCATTAAGTGTCATCCCCATGATCCCTGATTAGCCTGCACATTCTGCACATGACACTTTACGCACATGCATGACGCCCAGTTTACCAAGGACTCAATTGAATTAACTTTAAAATGTCGTCAATTTTGAGATGACGAATGTTATCAGTCTCATATAGGTTCTAAAGATTAGGCATACCATTGTCTGGGAGGCGATAGAAGGTGCCGGGGCTCCAGGTGTTGGAGACAAACCCCTGAAATGTACAGGAAGGAATAGACCTGGGACGCACAACACATTTGAGCCTCATTATGGGAAAATGGGGCTTAACACATGTTTGTAGTGTCATAGCAGATAAGCCTGTACAATCTGCACAGGCTAATTAGGGACAACACTTCCGGCTTTTATGGTATTTCCCTTTTAAGTATCTAATTCTTCTTAGCAAAACAACAGCTTAGATGGAAAGAGTCATCCCTGTTTACCCAGCTTAGATGGAAAGAGTCATCCCTGTTTACCCAGCTTAGATGGAGTCATCCCTGTTTACCCAGCTTAGATGGAAAGAGTCATCCCTGTTTACCCAGCTTAGATGGAAAGAGTCATCCCTGTTTACCCAGCTTAGATGGAAAGAGTCATCCCTGTTTACCCAGAGCGAGGCTCATATCTTAATTATGCTAGGTCAAATTATACCACATTATAAAGGGCTATCAAAACAAAAATTGGGGAACAAAATATTGACCGGTGAAGAGACTCAGCTATCTTTTTATATATATTTTTCCGTACACTAACACATTCATGAAAATAAGAAGATCCATTACGCAAACAAAATTCTTATATCATTACAGGAGACAAAGAGAATATCAACAGCCTGCTTTATGGAACCCAAATATCTGAAAAAGCCAATTTCAATACTATTGGAACCCAAATATCTGAAAAAGCCAAGTTCAATACTTTAGGAACCCAAATATCTGAAAAAGCCAAGTTCAATACTAATGGAGCCCAAATATCTGAAAATGTCAAGTTCAGTACTATTACTAATTGAACCCAAATATCTGAAAAAGCCAAGTTCAATACTAATGGAACCCAAATATCTGAAAAAGCCAAGTTCAATACTAATCAGTTCAGGGCCAGTGGGCTTTCACTCAGTTCAATCATTAGACATTATTCAAATGAGCCCTGCTCTGGAAAATATGAAATGCATGTTGTGCAGAAAGTATTGTCCCAGTTGAGCCTTTGTAAAGGACAGAGACTAATCAGGGACCACACTTGACAGTTTTATTTTATTTTTCATTTATACGAAGTCTCTAGTTAACAAAAATCCAGTCTAGACAGAAAGTGTTGTCCCTGATTAGCCTGTATTTTCTCAGAGTGAGGCTGTGTACGTACAGGACTGGTGGGGTACTTGGCGCTGCAGAGCCACCCATGCGCAGTCTCTTCTTCTGCTCCTCTAGTTGCTCCAGGATCTTACGATTTTGTCTCTCTGAAATACACAGGAAACAATTACCCATCCTCTTTCTACATTTTTATGCTTTATAAGGCAAGAAGAGAAATTTTATTAATCAGGGGTCCGTCTTATCAAAGATCGTACGACACTATTAACTTACGATTGAATTTTGTAATTTTAAAATATACGTGATTATGATTTGTATGTTTCAAATATAAAGGATATTTGACAGTTTCTTTGAAAATGAATGGAAATGTTCAACAAAAGTAATTATAAATGTAACGATTACGTATTTATGGTGCTTCAAAAATTGCATCCTAAGGTAAGAATGTCGTACGATCTTTGATAAGATGGGCCCCGGTATCTGATGGTTTACAGACAAGAGGGCCACAAAAAAGTAATGATCATAGTGTTTGATGCGCTAAGAAGTTTTTATTCAGCCATCAAATACTTAAGTCCATGTTTTCCTCAAGGAAGCATGATGTGATGTTGAACATGAAGTTTACTTAGAGCATGCTTTTAAACAGTACAAAGCATTTACGCAAAATACACGAGAAGAGTTTATTTGTGGATAGAATTTTCGTAATTTTACAAAAATAATGAAATGCTTTTAGATAACAAATTGAATTGAACTTATAGAAATATATTGGATGGTGTTTTTGTCATACCAATTAATAACATTCATGTATGGATATAAAACATTATCATAATGCAATAAGGTGGGTAAATAACATGTTTTGAGATTGCCAAACTATGCTTATGCATACAAATTCATGTATATTACATGCATGAATGAACTGACAAGTTTTATCGTTATCTGCAACTGAAATGTACTTGGTAAAATTTACAAAAAGACGCTTTTTCATTCACTTTTACTTCTGCAAAATTTTCTGAAAGAAGGAACATGTAACCAAAGATCTATAAATAAACATTTAACATTATTTATTGATCTTTATGTAACATTAAATTCAGTCATTGATTGGCCTTTATTAATTAATATTAACATTGCTCGATATCCGTCATGTGATTCACACATGTTCAATGGGAATTCCCACATCCCACAATGCAATTTTCACATGCTCTTGCTTAAAATGGGGATTTATGTTATTGAAATTCTATAACACATTCATCATAAATATTGGCCATATGTTGGTTTTGAAAATAGAAGTGTAAATATACTTCTTATTGGGTAATGAATAGAGATGGAACATATTTGTATTCAGTGATCAACACATTGGGTAGGGTTTACCAAAATGTTAAATAAAAATGGGACTTCCAACTTTATTTCTGGGACATCCCAAATTTAAGGCCTGGAAGGCAGAATTTCCAACTTTTGAAAGCTAGCACAAGCGCTGACATGGGCTTGGGGTTGCTCACTGGAAAAAGCTGTTCTGAGCAATTCTTGTAACCATTTAAGAACTACCATAATTACTTAAGTTTTCGACCCCCCCCCCCTGTTTTGGCCAAAATAATGATTTTTCATGACTCTTAATTTTGGACATGCATACCAGATTTCGGCACTGTATTCGCTTATCTTGTGACACTTTGATAATGGGGTTTTACAAATGAATTACGGTCATAAAGCCTGGGAGACACATACCTGAGGGCAATTTACCATAACATTTCTGTAATTGGATAAATAACCATGTATTCCGGTACAAAACAATTGATTCACCCAACAGCATTTTAAATGAGATCTTCCTATAGGAAGCAATATGTTTCAAGTTTCACTTTTTTGTTCTGTATCATTTCAGGCAAGAGTAAGCAAAGCTGTGAGGTTGTAGAAAAACTTGTGTGCATTTATTTATTGCTTTAATTTCAATATAATTATAATTTTTGGACATTTAATTGCTGTCTCTAAATTTTCGGACACCTGAATTAAAAAAATTAATTTCCATTAATTTTCAGATACAAAAAAGTGTCAAAAAAAGTACAGTAATTACAGTACATGTATGCTAAGATGTTATCAGAAAGTTTCAAGTTGATTGAGCAAATAATGTGACTCTGAGAGTTTCTACATAACGAAGTTGAACCCCTTCCCCCAGCAGCCACGTGTCTAAACTGACTCGAACCATATTTCTACCTTGCTGATACATTATTGCAACAATTTCCCTGGCTGAGCATTATTCATGATGATTTGTAATACAAAATGAACATCTCTTCTCCAGCCATACAGTATTTTACCACAATAACAGAAATTGTGTTCCAGCACGCCGTCGGAGGAACTTGGAGTCTAAACACCTTGAAAATATTCTATTCGAGGTAATACTGAACTCTAAGTGGGCAATATCATGTGTGTATAGACCGCCCAATATAACTGACCGTGATTTTTTTCAGAATCTTACTATTATGTCAGACAATATTTTAACTAAATTTGATCACTTTATGATTATAGGCGACCTAAATTATGACCTTCTATGTGACAAAGGTCGGCCACTTTTAGATTTTACAGAAATTTTTGATTTTCACTGTTTGTTAAAAAACCCTGCATGTTTTATGAAAAATTGTACGCCATCCTTACTAGATGTTATACTTACCAACTCTAGATCACTATGTATGAAAACCCAAAATTTTGCTACTGGAATTAGCGATTGTCATAACTTTATCTGTACCGTTATAAATAATGCTACTCAAAAAATTGAAAAGGTTAAAATAAGTTATAGAAGCTTCAAAAATCTAGATGTAAATGCCCTAAATGCTGATCTGTCAAATATCAGAATCCCAAATGTTAATGAGATTGACCCTAGATCAGAAAATGTAAATAATTTGTATCAAAATTTTGAATCTGCTGTTTCAGACATCTATGATAAACATGTACCAGTAAAGCAAATGTACAGAAAAGCGAAGCAAGTACCTTATATGAACAAAACATTACGTAAAGCAATTTATCTTAAAAAGATGTACCTGCACAAATTTCAAAAACTTAAATCACATGAAAATTGGGAAATTTATAGAAAACAAAGAAACCTAGTAAATAAATTAAAACACAAATCAGCAAACCAATATTTTCAAGAAAGATGCATTGGTGGGACAAAAAATTCAGACTTTTGGAAAATTATTAAGCCATTTTTATCAAATAAATCAAGTACAGAACTGCCAAAAATAATTCTACATGAAAACAACAAAATCACAACGAAAGACAACGATAATGCTGAAATTTTTAATTCATACTTTGCTAATGTTGCCCAGTCCATCGGGGAAAACTACACTTTTGATTTAGATAGTCACCCAAGTCTCAAAAAAATTCATGAAAATTATCCAGATGTTTGTACCTTTAATTTAAACCAGTAGCCATGCCCGATGTTGCCAAAGTAATTAATATGCTAAATGTAAAGAAAGCCACAGGAGTGGACAAAATATCAGCTAAGCTTTTAAAAATTGGTAAACCGGCTTTAACTGAACCTCTTATTAATCTTGTGAACATTTCTATTGCCACAAGTACTTTTCCAGATAAACTCAAAATGGCACAAGTAACACCCTTATACAAGAAAAATGACCCTTTTTGCAAAGCTAACTATAGACCAGTAAGTGTCCTACTAATGCCCTCTAAAAATTTTGAGAAAATAATTGCTAATCAACTTAACTTTCATTTTGATAAAATTTTAATAAATTTTTAGGTGCTTTTAGAAAGGGACATGGCTGTCAAACCACCCTATTAGAACTTCTGGAGGACTGGAGGCAGGCTCTCGATAAAGACCACTACGCTGCAGCAATTATCATGGACCTGTCCAAGGCCTTCGATTGCCTGCCGCACGATATATTACTGTCAAAGCTGTCAGTGTATGGTATGTCAGAGCCTGCGTCCAGACTTATCCAGTCTTACCTTTTAAACAGAAAACAGCAAATTAAAATAGGAGATACAGTTAGTTCATGGGCCAGTATAACAAAAGGAGTACCCCAAGGGTCTATCCTGGGGCCCTTACTGTTCAATGTCTTTATTAATGATATTTTTTATTTTATAAACAAATCTACCCTTTACAATTATGCAGATGATAATACTCTGTCATTTTACACAACAAACTTTGATGAACTTATAAGTGTTCTACAACATGAAAGTAACATTCTTATTGATTGGTTTCATTTTAACAAGATGCAAGCTAACCCTGACAAATTTCAATCTTTTGCAATAGGCAAATCAACTTCTTGTAAAAAGCCCTCATTTAAGATAGGTGATGCTACTATAACTTGTGAAAAAGTTGTTAAACTACTTGGTATTGACATAGACTATAAACTAAATTTTGATACTCATATACAAGGATTATGTAAGAAGGCAGCCACTCAAATTAACATCTTAAAAAGAATTGGTAGAAATTTAAGTGTAAAAAACAAGCTTTTAATTTTTCATACCTTTGTATTATCAAATTTTAATTTTTGCCCAATGACCTGGCATTTTTGTTCAGAAACTAATATTAAAAAGATGGAAAAAATTCAAGAAAGGGCAATTCGTTTTATATACAACGACTATAGCACTCAATATATTGATCTTTTACAAAAGGTAGACCTTCCATCCTTGCAAATAAGATGTATAAGATCAATGGCTATTGAAACATTTAAAATCATAAATGAAATTTCTCCACCTTTGTTAAATGATTTAATTGTTAAGAGACAGTCAACCATAAATTTTAGATATACCAATATTTTACAGATACCACAGGTACGCACAACAGCATATGGTAAAAATTCTTTTAGATATGCTGCCCCCTCGCTGTGGAACTCCCTACCAGAAGATTTTAGAAAATGTACAAATTTTTCGCAATTTAAAACTTTAATTGGGACATGGAATGGAAAAATCTGTAGGTGCAAATGCTGTAGACTGAATGAGATTTCCACAGCAAGGGAGCATCACATCACTTAGTTTTTAGTTCATTTTCTACTATAATGTTATATAGTGTTAGATTTGCTTAGCTTTGTGTGCTTTGGATGCTTAGCATGCTCTATATGCTTTATTTACTTAAATGTTATATGCTGTTAGTGTTTTTCTTAGCTTTGTATGCTTTGTGTGCTTTGCTTGATCTGTATGCTTTGTAGGCCCTATATGCTGTATATGCTTTGTGTGATCTGTATGCTTTGTATACTTTGTGTGCTTTGCATGTTTTTGTGTGCTTTATATACTTTATATGCATTGTTTGCTTGTATACTTTGTGTGCTTTGCATGTGTTTTCTGCTCTATATACTTTATATGCCTGTTTGCTTGGTGTATTTTTGTGTTCTGTGTATGCCTAGAAACTTTTGTATGCCTGGCATGCTTTGTCTGCTTTGTTTGCGTTGAATGCTATGTACACTTTGTGTGCCTTACGCTTTGTATACTTTAGTTGCTTTGTACGCTCCGTACGCTTTGTATGCTCTGCATGCTATGTATGCTTGATATGTTTTGTATGCTCTGCATGCTGTGTCTAGTTGATATTTTATTCTTTCTCTTAAAAAATTATTTGACTTTTAATGTAGACAAATCTAAACTTTTAAGTACCATATCTGATGATGTAATATCATGCTATATATTTATATGTATATCTGCTTTTTAATTGTAGAACAAATTGTTTCCAGTCTTTCAGCTTTTATACACTTGTTATTTCTTATTCATCATGTTTTATAGTCGGTTGTACAAGCTGTCTGAGCTTATGTTTGTTGTTTTAACTCTTGCCGACTCAAAATAAATCTTATCTTATCTTATCTTTGTTAAATGTTCCTTCTGATAACAATTAATGAAGTTTTTTACTCTGTTATCCTGTCTTACTGAGCACATTCAAGTCTCATTGGCCAATGTGCAATGCCAGTGGTCTATTCGGATCAAATTAATGTATCTGACAAATACCGGGGTAGCTTAAAGCACACAGGGTAAGTCCAGCCTATAGATGCACGAAGACCAGTAAAAAACGTCGAGGTATAGTTTGTCAACAAGTTCCGGATAATCAGCAGCTCCGATTAATTTGTAATTAATTTTCCATAATGCCCAAATAAAAACAAAATTATAAGTGTCTAAGGTATAGATTAGGTTAAGGAATAAATTTACAAAGTTTAAGCAAGAAAGCTTCTGTATTATGCTTACAGGGGGGATAAATGCAGCAAAAAATTAACCGGAACTGATTGAATGAGTTATGTTTTGAAATCTGCATATAGATATAGAAGGCTTCATTATTTTCAAATAAACATTTTGCTGATTGAAAACAAATGCCAGTCACAATGTTTTGAAATACTAATTCTGTAAGTTGAATGATTTTTAATATTTTTCCGAAGGGTGAACTCTTAATGGCTATTTTTGACAAAAAAATGCATATGCAGTCTGGCCTTAGCTGTAATCATACAATTAATTTTTACCCTTTATTTTTACATCTTCTCACATTGACACTAAATCCCGAATTAAATTATTGTGTTCAAAAGAAGTAACGTTTTTGCCGGGTGATTCTAAACTGGTTGACTGACTGTACATGGTTTAGTCTGTTATCCGGATATAATGCCACTTAATAAGTAAATAACTATGTAAAGATAACCATGCTGCAATGCAAAGCTATAATTTAAATATAAAAACAACCTTGTCCTGTATTTGGTGGTTGAAAAGCCATCTTTGATTGCCTTTGACTTATAATCTAAGGTTAACTAGTGGAAACTGTTTTAAATAATGGACATGTAATGTTTTGATGTTGTTGTTGTTGCCCGTACATGCTGGGTACAAGTTTTTGAAGGCTACACACCACTAATTTTTCTAAACATTTTTTTTTATATCGAAAATGTTTTTTAATGATCGTTGCCACATGTACAAAGTAATCCCCAATGACCCCTCATGGCTGTGCCGGTTGATGTTCCTTGCCGCGGCCACCGTAGCCGGAGAGGCATGACGGAGACGGATGAAACATAGCTGGGGACGCATCTGTAATGTCCTTCTAACTTTTGACTATCAAACTCTTCTCACTTTACTATTTTCCCATTCTTACTTTATCTTCTCACAACCCGTCACATAATTGTCAAGTTAGACGGCAGCGACGTACGATGTAGATGAAGACATGCATTCTGAATGCAAAACTGTAAGATTGATTAGTGTTCGCGGAAAAAGGTCGTTGTGAGGTTAATATATATACGGCCTATAAACGCAGCTTATGCTATCGTTATAGCCGCAAACTAAAGTAGAAAATGCATTTTCAGAGAAAATTTTTCGTTATAATTTGATATGTTTTCATTCAAAATGATGTTTTTACTAATTAATATCATAGTCGCATGCTAACCACCAGTGTTGTAGTGTTTTTTTACCAGTGTTGTAGTTAATAAATGAATCTTCCTTCATTTGCTTCATAATTGCATATACAAATCTTCAAAACAAGAAGCCACCACCCCTGAAACATGAAGGTCTCCTTCATAACGACCTAATGTCTAAGGCTGCAATCTTAAATGAGCAGTTCACAATAGTGTTCACAGAAGAGGACACAAGTAACATTCCAAAGGAATTTGCAAGTGAACTATCACCTATGTTTACCCTCATCTTTCAGGCCTCTCTGTCACAAGCCTGTGTGCCTGATGACTGGAAGCAAGCATTGGTTTATCCAATATTCATGAAGGGCGACAAAGCACCTCTGCCAACTACAGACCTATCTCCCTCACTTCTGTCTGCTGTAAAGTCATGGAGCATAATCATGCACAGCCAGATAATGCAGCATATGGAAGACCTGAACATATTGTCGGACTCACAGCATGGGTTTAGGAAGCGCCGGTCATGTGAGACGCAGCTACTTCTGACCATACAAGACCTTTCGTCTGCTCTAGACAATGGTGAGCAGATAGACGCCATCTTACGCCTTCAGTAAGGCGTTCGACATGGTCCCGCTCGAACACCTTGCCGCGAAACTGAAGCACAACGGCATCAATGAAAACATACTCATCTGGATCAGAAGCTTCATATCAAACCGAAGTCAACAGGTACAGGTTGAGGGTGTACACTCAAACCCATCACCAGTGGCATCGGGTGTCCTCAAGGCTCAGTTTTAGGACTCCTTCCTGGTGTACATCAATGAAATGCCCTTAAAAGTTAAATCCACAACAAGGCTTTCTGTACAGTCTTCTGTACAGAAAGATCAAGTCCCCAGAAGATGCAGTGATACTACAGCATGACCTCAATGCCCTTCAATAGTGTTAACCAACTCGGAAGATGTCCTTCAACGCAGACAAATTCGAGGTACTGAGGATAACAAGAAAGCGAACCCCGATACAAGCAGACTACAACATCCAATGGCACCAACTAGCCTTAACCAAAACAGGAAAGTACTTAGGTGGGGCACCTGCCAGCGATCTTTCCTGGAAACCACATGTGAACAGCCGCACTAAGTCTGCCAATAACTCTCTCGCCTTCAGTTAGTATATATGTGTTAGTATATTTTCCGTACACAGGGTACATTTAAGTATACTTAAGAGTACCCGGGATACATTTAAGCAGTACCCGAACTGCCAATGACTAATCGAGCGTTTATTGGAGGTCCCGGTATTGCACATGCTGTTAGAAATCGTTGTAAACCAAGCCGAGTGTAATAAGAGGTTGTTTATTAGATGTAAAATATACTAATTTAAAAATATTCTTCTATGTTGGTCGTAAGTCTTTGAATAGTGTGGTGAATATGGTCAGTATTGACAGAGACGTTGTTATTTACGTCTCTGGTATTAAATGGATAAAATATATTATACAATAAACAAAGGGCTACAGCAATAAATTATCATTCGTGAACATTTTCCTTTTTCACAGTTTCATTGCGTTGCAAATTTGCATTTGACGTCTATAACTTTACTAACATGAAACCGTCGGAGACGGGTGATGCTTCCCAAAGTTTTTTTTGGTCACAATATTGCACTATATATTCAGATAAAAGAAAACGTCTTGAGGGGCATATTTTTGAACAAAATAATAGGATGGTGGTTTAGCAACTTAAACATTTCAAAGGGCCATAACTCTAAATTAATCATCTAACCAGAACCCACAAATAACATGCGCATCTCCTCAAGGTAGTTAAGCTTCCCATACAGCTTCATTGAATTCCAGTCAGTAGTTGGGGGGACAAGTATTGCATTATATGTACAGTTTATAGAAAATTTCATAGGGCCATAGCTCTTGAAAAATCACCCGACCAGAACCGGCTGATAATATGCACATCTCCTCTTGGTAGTGAAGCTTACCATAAAGTTTAATTGAATTCCGGTCATTAATTGCTGAGAAATAGCCCGGACAAAAATTGTGCACGGACGGACGCACGGACAGACGAAGCGGCGACTATACGCGCCCCCCCCCAAAAAAAATAATAAAATGTTGGGGAAGCATAACAACTCTGTGTGTTTTTATAATGTCTTAAGGTGCGAATGAAATTAACTATTATTTATTAAAGCGGACAGGCCAAACAATTGTGGGGAAAAAAGAACGCTAAAAAAATAATAGTGGTGATTCGCCTCTGGCTGGTGTACCGTGCTTACTCGAAAATAAGTTCGGGAAATATACTGTTCAACATTGCCAAGAGCAGTTATTTGTAAGTAAAAAAATTACTGAGATGAATGATGTGTAGTTTTCTATGTCTAAAGTGTACCGGTAGTTTAAAAGACATAAGTTGCTGCTATGGTAAGTGTGACAAGTGTGAAACACAATTGTAAACAGCAGTTGTTTTATTTTCATTTTCGTCCTTAGACAGTACGAACAATTTTTTTTCACTTCAATCACACTAGTGCGGAATGAAATTTTATAAACCCGTCTACGAAGAAAAGCAGGAAAGTGTAATATTTTGTATTTGAAAGGTAACCTTGGGAGGAAAGTGCAGACGGTGCAGGGTTAACTAATAACAGCCAGAACATTAACATCATGTATGAACTGTACCAGGCTGGCTATATATATCAAGCTCACAATAGGAACAGTTAAGACCAATTTCCTTGAAAACCATGCTGCAGAATGCATTTCACTCATAAGAACCAGAGGCCCTTTTAGCATATTTTGTTGGTAGTCTCAAAAATGAGACGTTTCATGCACATTATCTGATATATTTTTTAATTTGGTGAAACGTCTGAATTTACATGACAAAATCCAGAAATGATTTAAATAATTTTACTATAATTTTTTAAAGTGTCCTACATGTGCCAGAATATACATAGTTTGCATGATTTTAATGAAGTTATTGACTGCCTACTTGTGCTGTTGCTCATTCAAAGCATGCGCTCTCATTTGTCAATATTTTCCAACACAACGATGCTTTACCTTTGGGCTGGCTTATTAATACATGTTATTTACAGACGATCAGTAATTGGCTCTCTACATTTTTTGCGAAGTCGATATGGCTTTGATCTTTAAATAATACTTCTGGAATTTGAGCGTGCAAATGTTCTGGCACACATTCTGAAAATGTTGGTGATCTTTGGGGATTTGCGACAATGCACAGTTTATAATGGACACTGTCACCTATGAATTGTACCAGGCTGGCTAAATCAAGCTAACAACTATGAAAGCCATGCTGTAGAATGCTTTTTGCATGTTAAGAACCAGACGCCTTCTTAGCTTAGTTTGTTGGTAGTCTCTAAAATGAGACGTTTCATGCACATTTACTGATAACTTTTTGTGTATTTTGGTTGAAAACGTCTGAAAAGTCAAGGACCTTTTACATGGTAAAACTAGAAAATCGATTTGTGGGGATATAACACAATTCTATCATATGCATTAAATCACATTTTAAAGCATATTCATTTTCTAGTACTTTTATCTACAAGACACTTTTTTCTGGTTCACAATAAAGCAATTAAAAGCATATTAATCAATCAGGTTAAATGTGTTTATTGATAGAAACTTTTAATCGGACCATATAAAATCAAACATTTTCTCTGAACACTAATTGTGTGAGGGAGATTTCCATTAGAGGTTTAAAGCAATTGTCCGTCAATTATCAGCTGACAATACATGTATGTGTTTGTTTAAGTTGTTGAATCCAAAATGAATTTTTTATTGTTGAAATATTAATGTCACATTATAAGTAGAAACAGAATATCTTTACAGATATGTTTTTTTGTTCAACGCTAAACCTATAGGTTGTACTCACAATCTTTACACTTCTCAAAAGGCATTAAAGGATTCATTTCCCTCATTGGTTTTTATGTGGTAGGGCTCTTGAGACAAACTTACAGTTATACATACGGGCAGTGTTCTGTGAAAAGGGGGTTTAATGCATGTGCATAAAGTGCCATCGCAGATTAAAATCGGGATCTACAATTTCCGCCTAAACTAGATTTTTGCTTAGAAGAGAATTTCGTTAAACGAAATACATCTTAAAAGCGGAAAGTGTTGTCCCTGATTAGCCTGCGTGGACTGCCCAGGCTAAGTTGGAACGACACTTTATGAACATGCATTAAACCCCTTTTTCACAAAGCATGGCCCATATATAAAAAAGCTTAATATTATCCACGAGAGCCCTACCACGTTTAAGTTGGTTGAGTGCCATGCAGCAGTTGTGTGGTTTAGCCCCATAGGAAGCACACTTTCCCAGATTTATAACAGAATGGCGACCAGTCACCTTCCCATGTTATGTGTAATAATAAAATTGAGTTGAATATCTCCATGTTAGTGATGAGATATGCAAAGTTGCAAACACAATCGAGTAACATAGTTAAGTTTTCTTATACATATGTTTAAAAAAACTCTTTTACAGGAAGCTTCTCCTAATTTGTTTACTGGATGTGGCAATTAATTATTTGTGGGTTGTAGATTTACTCCTTGAATGTTCACAAACTGACAAGTTTTCATAGGCCAGAATATAAGCTTTCTTTAAGCGCCATTTTATGAGAGAGCTTCAGGGTTCGTATTCCAGAAGCATCTTAAGTTAAATTTTAATCTTATCCTTAAATTGGAAAATTTTCTGAAGTGTTTCATTTCCTATTGCAATAGTTTGGCACCAAGAATAACATCAAAATTACATAATTATGTCAATGTTATTTTAGGAATACCAAAAGAAACATGTGATTCCTTATCTAGTAAAGAATACAAAACATTGTAATTTTGAATTTAAGTAAAATTATTTAAGAAATGACTTTAGATGTTTCTTGAATACCACCCCTGAAGTGGTCTTTGGTGTATGGTCAGAAAGTCTCGCTTTCTCTACTACTCTAGCGCATCTGCCACTGCCTACCCCTCACCTGACATAGGCACATAAAGCTACTGGCTGCTTCGAACTAACATGATATTTCAGCTGATAGGAATGACTAGATATTTAAGTAATCATTCAATGTGTTTTGTTACATCTGTTAAACAACCAAAAAGCCTATACCTGTCTTAGACCAATTTGTAGCCAAGTCTAAAGTAGAATGTTTGGTTTGAATAGCTTTTCTGAACCTTGATTCCAAGCTTGTAGTTAAAGCTTGCTAAAAAATCTTATCTGTACTCAACACTAACCTTATATTCTTTATTATTGCTATGTATGGCTTCTGTTTTCATACAATGTGTTCTTGTTGAAAGTCCTGAGTTGAGCAGTTTGGGCCGCTTTGCCCTGTTAGTCTTCATTCTGATTAGTGGCGATTGCGTTTACAATTTTTGACTTCGTACTTTGTGCTTATACTTACAATTCCCATTTTTCCCCAGTTTGGTTTGAAGTATCTCTTTTTTTGAGTCAATTGAAGTTGTATAACAAATTGGTGACAGTTGTTTGATTAATACTAAAAATTGACTGTACTGGTACATGTGTTGCACATTTTGTGTGAAATGTTATACACTTGAAGGTGGATATACTTTCCTATGTGTGCAGTAAACATTACATGTATTCAGTATCTTAAAGTTGGTTATTCACCAATAAACTTCAGTGGTCCAATCAAATGATTGAACTGTTGTTGCAAATCTTGAATACACTGTACAAGATAAATAAACACAGGAATTGTTGACCTTAAGGCACACACAAGGTACAATCTAATGTGAAAATAGTTTTAATAATTAACTTAGCAATGTTTATTTCTACAAAATTGGACTTATTAATGTTCCGGTATATATCATTATATATTTTTATTTGTAAATTGTGGAATAAATGATTTCTTTTTTAAATATGAACTTGTTCAAGTTTCGTAGTAGTCAGCCCTATATGAAACATGTCCCACCTATGATAGTTAGAGGTTCAACTGTTCTTGAAAAGCCTGGAACTTGTGATCTTAACGGTTAAACCACACTTGAAAATAAACAAATACTTTAACTGTGTCACAAAATTAGATAATTACTTACAGTGTTTAATTGAATATAAACCTTTATGATTCCATTTTTTTACACATTTTAAAATGTCTGCTGTGTGACTTTCAGGCCAAATTATTATTTGAAACTGGCCTTGGGTATAGCAATGTTGTTCTCTAAGTTAAAATGCAGTTTTCATCTGATCTTTTCGGAACTTAAAGAAAGTTTTTTAATGGTTATAAAATCCTAGCCAAGGTTGATAATCAGCCAAAGTACCAATGAAAGTACCCAGTTATGGCCCTTATTTTATAAAAATTTTGCACTTTTGAAGTTTTCCCTTCCATATCATACAGTTTACATCATATCCTCACCAAATTAAACATTTTTCTCATGAATGCTTTAAATCTAGATGTGGCATTACCCTCAACAATGAATGCTTTAAATCTAGATGTGGCATTACTCTTTACAATGAATGCTTTAAATCTAGATGTGGCATTACTCTCTACAATGAATGCTTTAAATCTAGATGTGGCATTACTCTCTACAATGAATGCTTTAAATCTAGATGTGACATTACTCTCTACAATGAATGCTTTAAATCTAGATGTGGCATTACCCTCTACAATAAGCTCATGTTTTGTATGTTCTTGAATTTTTGCAAAAATTAATTTCAGATAAAAAGACAATCATTAATTAACCCAGGTTAAAGGTATTAAAGGGACCTTTTCACAGATTTTGGCATGTATTGAAGTTTGTCATTAAATGCTTGATAAATTGATAACAAAAAATAATGTAAACATTTGATTTAAAAAGCTCCTTAAAAAAATAATGAAAGAAAAAAAAGTAACCCTCAACTGGGCTCGAACCACTGACCCCTGGAGTAAAAGTCTAATGCTTAGACCAATCGGTCATTTGTGCTCATACAATGAGTGATAAGCAATCCTAGTAGTGTCACAAAATATAATGACAACAACAGAACACTACAAATTATTCAATCGTTTTGTGTTGCAACGCTTTATAATTTTCATGTTTTTAAATCGTCAAAAGATGCCTATAATGAATATTTTAGAGCATTGTAAATGTTTAGTATTACTGTTTCCCCACAAATATTATAACTACAATGAAATTTTGCGAATCTGAAACAATGTTTTTTTATGTCCCCCAACACTAGAGTGGGGGACATATTGTTTTTGCCCTGTCTGTTGGTCTGTCTGTTGGTTTGTGCCAACTTTAACATTTTGCAATAACTTTTGCTATATTGAAGATAGCAACTTCATATTTGGCATGCATGTGTATCTCATGGAGCTGCACAATTTGAGTGGTAAAAGGTCAAGGTCAATGTCATCCTTCAAGGTCAAAGGTCAAACAACCTAAATCAAAGTGGCGCAGAAGGGGACATAGTGTTTCTGACAAACACATTTCTTGTTATTTTTTCAATGTACCTAAATGAGATATGTCGCTTTAAAGTCATAATATTCAACCATGACAATTATGTTAGGCAGCTAGTTGGATTTACCCCATACACTTTTGGAGTAGGAAGTGCTCCGTATTTTTGTAGACTATCTTTAAATATAACTCGCAATTTTATAATTTTGATTTAAACCATTCACTGTTAAAAATGTCCGAAGCTTTGAAGTTTTAGTATTGTCATTACTGTTATTTATGACTTAACTCACGGTGTATTTGCCTGAATTAGCTGTTTAAGCTTTTATCCGAACGTGGTCTATACATTTGTCATTTTTAATTATAAACCACCCCAATTCATGGGCAAAATTACTGATCGACACTTCACAAGCAAATCTCTTAAATCTGTGAAGACCATTTACAACGCTGTCCCAAAATTTCCACATGCTTCAAAATCACTCAGTAAGCATTAACAATAGTCCCCAAAGTTCGAGCAATTAAATGTGAATTAAAAATTCAGTGTGGTTTAACCCGCTCTGTATTCACATCATTGTACAGAGGGTGCATTGTTCGGAATGTTTTTGTCATCGTCAACTGAGCCAGTTTTCAATGTGAAGGGATGGGTCTACATTTTTGAAGTCAATTGTTTCATGCTTTTTTGGTCTAAAAAATGAACAAACTATAGTTGAAACAACTTTAACAAATCCTAGTTCCTGAAATTCTGTAAAAAAAAACACAAACAAAAATGGTTGTAAATCTGAAGTGTAAATCACCAAGTGTGTTGCCATAGACAGAAACAAAAAATGACTGTTACATGCAAATGGGTGCCAAATGCTCTATATTTTCATATTTAGTTCAAAAGCTTTATGCCAAATCTTTGCTTTATGGATAATTATACGTGTGATCTACATAATTGTGCTAATGGACTTCATTATAGAACATTTTAGCAGCAAATCTGAACACAATGTCCCACAACCAATATGTCTCAAGACTTGACACTTGAAATCATTTGATTAGTGGAGGTAAACATTTTGATTTTAATTTGAATGAATCTGCAATAATCCTATCTTTACTCAGCATTGAACAAGTAAATAGAATGAAACCAATTATTATGAATAAATAAAACTTGCCTACATCCAAATTTGCCTCTTTTAAGTTACACTTTTAGAGAAAAAATGACGGATGATTGATGTACACGAGCGCCTTGCTCTAGGAAAACAGGGCTTAATGCATTAGCGAAAAGTGGCGTCTCATATTAGCCTCTGCAGTCACCACTGGCTAATCAGGGATGACATTTTCTGCTTTCCATGATTTTCCTTTTTAACGGAAGTCTACTTCTTAGCAAAAATCCAGTGTTGGTGGAAAGTGTAGTCCCTGATTAGCCTGTGCAGACTCAGGCTAATTTGGGATGACACTTCACACATGCATTAACCCTTTCAGTGCGGGAACCGAATTTTGAAGGCCTTTGCAAACAGTTTTGATCCAGATGAGACACCACAAAACGTGGCGTCTCATCAGGATCCAAACTGTTTGCTATTCTGATAGTATTCTTTGAAAAAAATCAAAGAAAATGCTAATTTTAGAAATTCAGCAGAGGACATTTTAGCAGACAACAAATTTCCCAGCATGCAAAGGGTTAAATCTTATTTTCCCAGAGGGATACTCCTATTGAACTTTCATTTTTGTTTTGCTTTCTTAAAGAAAGCTTGTTTATCACAGGGATTGAGAGTGCGCATGCATGTCAGCTTCTTAGAAATGTGTCTTTATAATTTGAGACTCGTTCTTCAAAAACTGGGCTTAATGCAAGGGCTTAAAGTGTCATCCTAGATTAGACTGTGCAGTCCACATGCTAATCAGGGATGACACTTTCAGCTTTAGTTTTTTTCTTTTGTTTAAAAAAGTCTACTGGAACCCAAAACCCAGTTAAAGCGGCAAGTGTCATGCCTGATTAGCCGGCACAGGCTTATCTGAGACAAAACTCTATGCACATGCATTAAACCTTCCAGTGCTGGGACCAAATTTTGAAGGCCTTTGCAAACAGTTTGGATCCAGATGAGACACCACAGAATGTTGCGTCTCATCAGGATCCAAACTGTTTGCTATTCTGATAGTATTCTTTGAAAAAAATGAAAGAAAATGCTAATTTTAGTAATTCAGCAGAAGACATTTTAGCAGACCACAAATTTCCCAGCATGCAAAGGGTTAAATCTTCTTGAGGGAGGCTCATATTGAACATACATTATTGTTAAACCAGCTTGCAGAAAGCCAGTCATGGCAGTGTTTTTTTTCACCATTTTAAGAATGGTGCCAGGTCACTTTGGATTGGGAAAATCGCAGCATTTGGACTAAAATTGGGTAATTATACCCCCATGAACGAACTTTAGGGGGATATATTCTATAGGAGTGAGCTTGTCTGTCGGTCGGTCTGTCGGTCTGTAATAAGTGTCCACTCTCTAATTCAAGTTGTTTTCATCCGATCTGCACCAAATTTGGTCAGATTTTGTATCTAGATGATGTCTAGGTCAAGTTCAATATGAGTCATGCCGGGTCAAAAACTAGGTCATGGGATCACTTAGAGTGTTTTGAACATTGAGCATGGTGTCTGCTCTCTAATTTAAGTAGTTTCATATGAGCTTCACCACACTTGGTCAGAAGTTGTATCTAGATGATGTCTAGGTCAAGTTCGAACATGGGTCATGGCAGGTCAAAAACTACGTCAAGGGGTCACTTAGTGCTTTTAAAACTGTAAGCATTGTGTCCGCTGTTTTTATGCCCTCTTTCAAAGAAAAGGGGGTATATAGTTTTCGCACTGTCCGTCTGTCAGTCTGTCACACTTTTCGTGTCCGCTCTCTAATTCAAATAGTTTTCATCTGATCTTTACGAAACTTTGTCAGAAGTTGTATCTAGACAATATCTAGGTCAAGTTCAAATATGGGTCATGCCGGGTCAAAAACAAGGTCACGGAGTCGAAAAAACAAATCCAAGGGAAGTAATAAGCGTTAAATGGACATAATTATCTGACCTGCCAAATAATATATTTTTGTTAAATAAATCAAAGCGGCGCAGTAGGCGGCATTGTGTTTCTGACAAACACATCATGGTAAAAGGTCAAGGTCATCCTTCAAGGTCTAAGGTCAAAAATACAAATCCAAGGGAAGTAATAAGCTTTAAAGGGAGATAATTATTCAATATTGAACATAGCAACTTGATATTTCGCATGCATGTATATCTCATGGAGCTGCACATTTTGAGTGTTGAATCTATAGTCACAGTAGTGGCTTTAAATTATTTGCTACTAAAATAGAGATTTGTTAGAGACAATTATTTTCAAGGGAAGTAATTTATACAATTATAAATCTCAGATTATATATTTCCTTACCAAGAATTTAAGTTCTTTTCACAGTTACTGTACAAATTTTTTTTTTATGTCCCCCACTATAGTAGTGGGGAACATTTTGTTTTTGCCCTGTCTGTTGGTTGGTCTGTTTTCGACAACTTTAACATTTTGCATTAACTTTTGCTATTTTGAAGATAGCAACTTGCTATTTGGCATGCATGTGTATCTCATGGAGCTGCACATTTTGAGTGGTGAAAGGTCAAGGCTAAGGTCATCCTTCCAGGTCAAATGTATGGGTCAAAATTGCTCATGTAATGTCACTTCTGCAATATTGAAGCTAGCAATTTTATATTTGACAATTGACATGCATGTGTATCTCATGGAGCTGCACATTTTGAGTGGTGAAGGGTCAAGGTCAAGGTCATCCTTCAAGGTCAAACGTCATATATGGGGACATAGTGTTTCACAAACACATTATTTTGATTATTTATAACTCTAATGATTGATTTGTCAAATTTTTTTTTTTAAATTATATAATTATCATTTCTTTCCTGTACTAATTTGTGAATAGTAGGGTTCATTACATATGTCCATAGATTCGTGATGAACTCTGGCTATGATCTCGTTGATAAACCACAGGCTTTGGTTGTCAGTGACTTTTTGACTTTCTACAGACCCCCCCCCTCCCCCCCCCTGGTTGGATTGGACAAAATCGAAGGGAAGTAATAAGCTTTAAAGGGAGATGAGTTCTATACCTGCCAAATGATAAATAGAAATTTTATTTCAAAGCGGCGCAGTAGGGGGCATTGTGTTTCTGACGAACACATCTCTTGTTTGTAGTATAGACTATAGTGGTGGTGTCTTGCGCACATGCTGGTGCAAAATAAAAAAAGTACTTAAGTATTAAAGGGGCTTTTTCACATTTTGGTGAATTGATTAAATAAAAATAAATTTTTCATATTTGCAAAGTTTTGTTGTAGTTATCATATTTGTGAGGAAAGTGTTGCAACGCGAAAGGATTGAATAATTTGGAGAGTTCTGTTGTAGTCATTATGTTTTGGGACACTACGAGGATTGCTTATATAAAGCATAAAATACATCACTCATTGTATGATCACGGATGGCCGAGTGGTCTAAGCTTCAGACTTTTTCTTCAGGGGTCAGTGGTTCGAGCCCAGATGAAGGTTACTTCCTTTACTGGAGCTTTTCAGATCCAATGTTAACATTTATCAATATAAAGCATTTAATGACAAACTTCAATACATGACCATGCCAAAATCTGTGAAAAGGCCCCGTTTAAATCCTACAACGCACATAAGCTCACAGCTAAATTGAGACACCTGCGGGTACAATTAAACAAAGTTTTAAAAATGGCGTCAGCACTTAAAACTATTCCAGAACGAAATTATGCACGCTTTTATTATAGCATGTCATTATGGTATGTCAAAGTTATAGCAAAATGTGTCTTGTACATGTACACAATGGAAATGGAATAGTAAAACAAACATCATTTAATTATTTTTATGCCCCTGAAGGAGGGCATATAGTGATCGCACTGTACGTCCGTCTGTCCGTCCGTCTGTCCGTCACACTTTGCGTTTAGGTTTCGAAAAATACTCATAACTTCTTTGTCCCTTGAGATATAACCTTCATATTTGGTATGCATGTGTATATGGACAAGGCCTTTCCATACACACAAAAATGTTGACCCCTGTGACCTTGACCTTGAACTTAGGGTCCGCGTTTAGGTTTTGAAATCTGCGTTTAGGTGTCCAAAAATGCTCATAACTTCTATCAAAGCGTTTATAGGGGACATATGTCATCCTATGGTGACAGCTCTTGTGTGTGAATACAAATTGCAAAATATTCTGTGTCAATGCTGCATGTGGGGGTATTGGTCACATCTGTGACAAAGCTCTAGTTAGTGTTGTTGTTGTTTTGCAAAAAATGCTCAAAATTTAGAATAAAAGTGTTTTTTATATTATACTTACTAAACTTCAACTTAAAGAGATGGATAAAAACTAAATGATGAGATCTAAACAATTATTATTTTATTGTTGAAACCTTCAATTGGGAAAATTTAGGTCCCTTTTTGGAAAAATATATACTTTTTGATTTTGATAATGGGGCCGAATACGGTTCCCGAATTCGAACAAAAAAAAAACACTGCATGGTTGACAGGGAGCATGCATGTAAGCCTCTTGTAAGTGTTAATTCATCATTTAATGGGTCAGTTTTAGAATTTAATATGTACGCCTTTTTGAGATGGCTTGTCACATTCACGACCTGTGTCTCTTGCTCCAAGGTTGATATTACACTTAGAGGTCAAAGGCCATTTGGTAATTAAACAACGTGTGTGAAAAACAACTTAAAAAATCATTAATCAAGCAATTTTAAAATCAGGGAATATGACATTTGGTATGACAAAGTTAAATAAAGAATGTGATAAAGTAAATAAATTTTTAATATGACAATACAATGACCACATTTGCCTTGAATTTATTACAAGCCAAATTGATAATAGTTGTCACATACACTCACGACCAGTCTTCGCAAAACTTAAAAAAAAAGCCTTTTTTCCTGACCGCCAATTTAAAAAAAATCAGTTCAATGCAAATCACAATGCACATATTTTTACCCCAAATTGTACAATCAATTTAAAAAAAAGACTTAACATGCTTATCAGAAGAAAATCATGGAAACATCAAAATTAAACAAAAAAGCATCTCAGTTTCAATACACATTGCATGCCTATATGTATTTGAAATATGCCAATAAAATGAGCCTCATTTTAGGAAAACAGGGCTTAATGCATTTTCGTTTAGTGTCTTCCCAGATTAGCTGGTGCACAGCATTATTAGGTATGACATTTTTCTACTCAAATAGAAATTTTTAAAAGAGGGGACTGCCTTTAAATGAAAAACTCCATAAAAGCCGAAAGTGTCACCCCCAGATTACAGTGCAGAATTCAAAGACTATTCTATGAAAAAACTATACGCACATAAATGGACGTTTTCTCAGAAGAAAGATCATATAAACAGGAAGGCAAAATTATCAAGGGTAATTTTAAATATTTGTGTATCATTTAAAATTGTAATTGATGCACACGCCTTAATTCATGCATCCTGACAATAGGACCTCAAAATTATAATAAGACAGCAATGAAAAGAAATTACATGGGGTATTATATTTCAGGTTTCTTTTGCCATTTTCCTGTTACTATGATACTGTATGTGGATTCAAATTACAGTTAAACTTGTGTTTATGTTTTGCCTTATTTCACTGACTTTCTTAAAGTACTTGTGTGCTCTTTGGCAAAGGGATTATTTAAACAAAAATAAATTTCTATTAATAATACTAATTTTGAATGCATTAACTATTGGAAAGAATCATTAATACACAGAATTTAAAACTTAAAAAAAAAATGTTATGAATAAATCAGGGATCCAAAATTTTATATAAATATAAATAATATGGGATCCAAAATTTTATATAAATATATGGAACTGGTCACTAGAATACACATATTTTTTTTTACAGGATAGTTAATGATAATTGGTATTTTAATCCATGCGGTAAAGGTTCAAAATGTTTGCTATGTCAATCCATGAAACTATGAAGATGATGGAAATAGTAAAATGATTGTAAATAATTGTTCTTATGAATGCCCTTCTATACAAATACTTTAAACACAAATATATGATACTTCTTCACAAGTACTGAATCCAAAAGTTGTTTCTGTAATGAACAGACTAGCAAGGTAGTAGGTTGAGAGAGTTGGTACCTCTGCCAGCTTCCACGTTTGTAATTTGATGTGGCATATAGGATTGCAGTGTAACCTGAAGATCTGATTTGGCACCAGTACCCAGGGCTATTTTTAGCACAAATACTCTCAGCCTGTGTGTTGTGATATTAGAACTGTCTTCTCTCTTTACCTTCTTGTTTCTCGGCAGTTTCTACAGGTAGCACAATGTTCCATAAAACGCTTGTATCATTTTTTCGTGTGTGGATATGTTTTATAATTATGTTTGGTAAGCGACTTCAATAATATACACAGATTTAGTATAAATCAGCTTTTACTGCCGGTTATGAATTCATTGTCTAAATTATCACCTGTTTTTATGAAATCTTCCTTCTTTTTTACTGAATCATGTAAAGCTAAATGTACAAATTTTTACTTGTAAATAGTGCATAATAACTGAACTCAAGTGCATAAAACAAACATTTTAAGTTTTTCTTGTATTTATTTTCTCTTGATATCATTGTGAGAAAGCAATGAATGTTTTTGTTGCTTTTAAGATTCCTTAATATATATGATTATCCTCGGGCCTGCTCATATAATCTGTAAAAGTTGTACACTCCAGACATCACACATGTGCTGAACAATTCTTAACTCTTTCAGTGCTGGAACCAAATTTTGAAGGCCTTTACAAACAGTTTGGATGCAGATGAGACGCCACAGAACATGGCGTGTCATCAGGATCCAAACTGTTTGCTATTCTGATAGTATTCTTTGAAAAAAGTCGAAGAAAATGCTAATTTTAGAAATTCAGCAGACAACATTTTAACAGACTACAAATTTCCCAGCATGCAAAGGGTTAAGCTTTCATTGGTGCTCAAGTGTACTGGAAATGAAATGGGCCTTTTTCTGGGAAAACTGGGCTTAATGGCTGTGCATAAAGTGTCGTCCAAGATCAGAACCTTCTAAGCAGGTATGACACTTTCTCTATACTGGATTTTCCCTAATAAGAGACTGCCTTTAATAAAAAAAGTAACCATAATAGGAGGAAGTGTTTTTCCTTATATAGCCTGTGCAGACAGCACAGGCTGATCTAAGTTGACACTTTACACACATGCTTTAGGCCCCGTTTTCCAAGAGCAAAACTCAAACGATAATGGAGCCAAGTGTGCAGTATGTCTCGTGGTTACCATAGAAATTCAAGAATATCTGCTGTTAACTGAAGAGCTTCTGTTGTAAGATACCTGATCCTGCTAATATTTTTGTTCCTAAGTTTCACATGCATATTATTCTACTCCAATTACTTTTTTTATGAAAAAAAACTAATAACCTAATGGAGATTTGGCAAAATGGTTAGATTTTTAGGATTATGTGATGTTTTGTGGCAGTGTAACTAGAGGAAACGAGGTATAGTATCATACTGTGTCAACCAACAAGCTGAATAACGGGTCTGGTATTGCCCACATTGGCAATATTGCATGGAAAATTGAGAACAGCTTTGGTGAGAACACTTGTATCAAGGGTGGATTATTTGGAAACCATACCATACCTATGATATAATACAGGATGGTAAGTAAGCCCTCAGGAACAGTGTAATGTGTCATGATTTTCATCAGTTAATTGCCTGAAACATGTTTTGTATGGAAATAAAACACAAAATGATGTTATTCTGGCAACAATTTTCTGAAGATTTGCAATATGAGTGGTTTTTGAAACTAATTAAAATAATTATTTTAATTATTGAAAGTAAATGATTTTCCATGTTGGAATTATTTTCAGTACTGAAAAGGACTTTAAATTTACTTTTGTCGAAATGAAATTGAATAGTTGGAAATTTGTTTTTCTTGTTTTTGTTATAAGTTTAGATGGAAGTCTCTTCCTTGTTAGATTTTTGTTGTACTGGCGCATAAAGGTGTCATATTTAAACATTCACTGTATATGGCATGCAAGATAGTTTAACTAAATGTTTGTTATTAATTGAACATTTATTATATTTTATAAACTGTGTAAAGTTTAAATAAAGTAAGTTGAGCTGTCTAAATTATGGATAATTTATCACATTTGTGATCAGATGTGACTCAATATGTGACCTTGAACTTGCCTCTATTGTTATAGGTCTTGTATGTGACTCATGAGCCCCAGATAATATTGAGAATAAATGAGGCAAGTTGCGTGGCTGTGGGTCATATATGTGCCTCAGCTCCAGATGAATGAGAAACTTGATGTATGTTAGAATCCTATAAAAATAAGACATTTTAATCAAAATTTGTTAAATTTGACCTTAGTGTGTGACAATGACCTTGACCCTAATGACCTGAGTCTCTATGTGACACACAACCAGATAAGGGGGAGCAATTTAAGAAGTCTGGCCAGGTTAATCAGGGACAATACTTTCCGCTGGTATGGAGTTTTTTCTTTTAAAGGATGTCTCTTCTTACAAGAAATTAAGCCCAGTTTTCTCATGGTTTGAAAGGGTAAAGGTCAAGGTCATGTTTGATATATATAGAAACATTGTTTCTGCTCAATAGCTGTGAACACATTTTGCTATTTTAATGAAACTTGTGTAATATCCAGTCAAAGCTGAGGTTGCATGTGGCATGCATGAGGCATTGTGTCACTGCATTGGAGGCATCGTGTGGCATGAGGCAAAGGTACATACTATATGTGTGTTATCACGTGTTCCATCAAAACTTCATTTGAAATTGCAGATTCGGTCAAGTGTATTGTTACTAAGTAAAAATAAATGGTTTACCATCAATATTAAAAATTGAGCTTTTATAAATAGAATTACTTACATGAATGCTTGATATGCAGACCAAGTAGCAGGTCAAGGTCACTGTTACTCGGTAGGGTCCCGGTTGGGTCAAGGTCAATATCATGGTCACTAGATTTTGTTTGTATTCAATAACTTGAAAAAAAATTGAACAATTGCAATTAAACTTGATAACATGGATTTCACATGGGATGGGTGTTATCTAGGTCAAGGTCACTGTTACTGAGTATTATAAAATGTTTTGGGGATTAATATCACTTTTATGAATTGAAATATTTTGATTCAAGCATATATACATGTCCAAAAAACCTTATTTCTGTTTGCACATGGGGCATGTAGGGTAAAGGTCAAACGTCAAAGTCACTGTTTTTAGATATAGAAAAAAAATCCCTTACAAAATGAAGGTTAATGTTTCTAGTTGGATATTATGCAGTAAGTAAAATACTTAATTCTTGAGTACTCAAATAACTTGTCTACTATACAAAAAGTTTGATTTCAAAAATGAAATTTCCAAAAACTCTGACAAGATCAAAAGAAAGGAGCGCGCTGTCCTCCAATATCACATGGAACCTGTTCATAATCAGAAGCAATGTTGGCTTAAAGAAATAAGTTTGCAGGTAAGGTGAAGGTCAATTCAATTTGTATCATACTGATTCAGACTATGTAGAGGATGATGACTTTTTCATTTAACCCTTTACCACTTAGATAGGTATTTTGACATACTTTGTAGTCCCTTAGGAAGTTACATTTAATTTAAGACCTTTCTTACTAAAATCAAGTTTTAAAGGCTTCATTTCCAACCCTTAGTAACTGATGAGCAGCAAACAGCATTAAACCTGAACAGACTGCGAGTAACTCACAGGCTGGGCTGGTTTTATGCTGTTTGCACATAGCCATTTTCACTTTGCTTCTGAGTGGGAAAGGGTAAAGAGAGGACTGCACAGCTTAATATTGCCATGTTCTTCCTTTTACTATTTAACAAGAAAAAGGAAGTCTATGCTGTAATTAAAACTTGTTTGCTTAACCAAAATGAATAGAATGAATGCCAACTCCAAATCTTTTTTTGAATAAATATCAGTGCAAGCCAACATTGATCATTCCGCAGCAATATCAAAAATTCGTTATTTTGTTTTCTTATTGTTTGATTTGGATAATCCAATAAACATCTAATAAAAAAAAATCTTTTTGTTGTGGCCTAATACATGTAGATCAAGATTAAATGAATACTTAAAGCCAAAATGGTTGAACAATGCTTGCTCATACTGTTTGTCTGAGAAAGCCATTGTTATTGTCCTTAATTGAAAGTTAATTAACTGCAAAAAAGCGGTATTTTTCAGTGTTTTGAAATCCATCTACTTTTTATTTCAGCAAATCAGTAACAAAATGTTTTCAGGTTTTGTACATAAAAGAACACTAGAGGTTTGATCTTGTAAGTTAATCCTTTCCCACTCAGAAGCAAATTTAAAATGGCTTTGTGCAAACAGCAAAAAATGAGAACAGCCTGCGAGTAACTCGCAGCCTGTTCAGGTTTTATTCTATTTGCTGCTCATCAGTATGTTAGGGTTGGAAATGAAGCCTATAATAAATTAATAAAACTTGAAAACATAAGTCAGAAAGATCTTTAATTAAATTTAACTTTATACGTAACAAAATACGTATCTTAAGTAGTAAGTAAAGGATCAAATCTGGTAGAACATTGCTAAAGCAGTGAAAAGTACCTTTATGCTGGAGACTCATTCTCATCAACAACATTTAATCATAGTATTATTACTGTTTATTACAGTAGGTCTGTAGACACGGCTTTACTGAAGATTTTAAGCAAGGAAACATGGCCAAGGATGACAACTTTTGTTTGCTTGCATGAATTTTTCGCTGTTTTCAAAAGTATTTTACACCTTTTTTGGATAAGCTGGTTTACCAGTGCTGAGTGAACATGCTTGTGCTAATACTTGGAAACTGCCTAATGTGAGATAGGGGAAAACTGGCCATAGAGAATATTTCATGAGCTATCCCCACACAAGTTATGTGGCCCCGGCTAGGAAACCCACTACTTTCAAATTAAGATACACGGCTGGTCCAACTCAGCTAGCTGTCAGGCTGGTCCAACTGAGCTAGCTGTCGTAGAGGTTAATAACTCTGTTGCTATTGCAAGCAACTGAATCCGGAAAGCTTTTCAAATAAATCGTTATGTAGTCAACCCTTTATCACTCGGGGACACACTTTTACGCATTTGAAGTCTCTTATAAATCAAATCAAATTAAATACAGTACACTCCACGCGTTTTCCCCAAAAAACGCGCTCCCTCCGCGGGTTTTTTTCTGCTAGCGAGTGTTCACGCAGCGTTGGAAGAGCGAGGTGAACTCGATAAAACGCTCGGCGTTACGCCGCGTTCGCTAATTCCCGCGGCGTGTATTACTTTAGGCTAGTCGGTAAATGCAGACACTTTCCGTTCTTATCAGTGATCGCCGCGCAACGCCGCGTTAGCAGTGTGCTACTGGGCATGCCAAAAAATAAAAACATTGTTATAATAAATTGTTTAAATACTGTAGTACATGTATAAAAAAGATAATTGTATAGAAAATTAATATGTATAAAAATTATGTTTTTTTTAATTCACAGGTACGTCTACAATATGAATTAAGTCTAATATAATACATTTGACAAATTAATATTTAAATAATAACACATATGACACAAGAATAAATGTTCCGTAAAATTTCAAAATGAGAATAATAATTAGTAATCCGAAACACACTACGATTTTTAATTGTTAACACGACGTTTACAAATGCTTCCAATATACAGTCATTCCCGACAAAAGCGCGCGAAAATTATGCTGCAATGTACAAGGTCAAGGAACAATGTATACTCCTGCAAAGCGTGCGTGTATTGATTTTTTTTATACAAACTTTGTAGCGCAGAGAACATTGAATTTTGTTGATTTCGGTAAAAAGTTCCTTTGGTATTTATTAACGAAATTATATCGCGAATAAGTTGATATTTCCTCTAAAATAATTTCAAATCGAACACGCCGAATTTATCGTTCGTTATTTTAGTAGAGTAATTATTTTAACACTAATTGTATTGTAAACTGATTAAAGAAGACATCTGGGCGGAACTGGATTTTAAGTTTGACGTTATGAAAACACGCAAAGCTCGTCTACTGACCTATTGTGTAGACTGCTGTCTGCGGTGTTTTGACAAAAGGGATTAACATGTGTGAATGTCACTCTGCCGATTTGGTCCATAATTACTGGTAAACATTGTTTAGAATGTCGACGCAACAAGAATACAACTGTGAATATTAAATGCAATTATCAACTCAATAGTTACCACTTTTAGCAATCAATGGAATAACCTACAAACAAAGAGAAAATCAATGCATTAGCGAGCAGAGAATTGACTTTGTTCCGACAATTAAAACCATTCCTTATGCATTCGTTGAACGTGTTTACTTTAGTAAGTTATGCCTTTAGACAGGAAGCGGCTTTCCTTTGATTACGTCAAACTGTCAATTCACACAGATTTGCGAGATTTTTAGGGTCCTTGGTCATTTATATACATGTTCAGTATAGAAAATCACCCGCTAACATGAAAACTTTGGATTAAATTATCAAAATAAAAACAATGTTGCAAACTGTGTTTATATTAATTGGTAAGTATTAATTAAAATACGACGTTTTGTGTGTCGTAAATCAACGAGTTTTCTATACAACAACAACTACTTCTACAACCACGTCGGGATCGATCTATCTTGATTGTGTTTTTTTTAATTGTAAATATTATACTACATGTACATGTATGTACTTGTAATAAATGTAATTTTATTTGAAAATCAGGAAGTCAAACACAATTAAATTGATCGTTATCTCGTTAAACGCGGATTTTCCCCCGCGTTGCCAACGCCGAGGGCCGCCGCGTCGGCTTATCAGTTTTGCCGATCGTTAACCGCCGCGTCCAAAATCATGCAAACGCCGCGTAAAGCGGGATTTTCTTAATCTCCCTCCAGGTCGAAACCCGCGGAGTATGGAGGGAAATTGGGGAAAACGCGTGGAGTGTACTGTACATTTCTTTACAAGATTCAAGTTTTAAAGGCTTTATTTCCAACCCATAAGGTACTAGTGAGCAGCAAACAGCATTAAACCTGAACAGCCTGTGAGTTATCAGCAGGCTGTTTTGGTTTTATGCTTGTTGCATAAGCCATGTACACTTTGCTTCTGAGTGGGAAAGGGTTAATAAGCATTCCCCAAATGAGCAGAGGTGGATGATCATGGCCCTCAATCTATCAAATCTGCGGCCGTATTTCGGCCTTCACCTGAAAAGTATACTTTCTTGCCCTTTTGGGGGGAAAAATTCCCCCTGATTAAAAAAAAAGATGTGTTTCATGATTATTATATCTCATTCTTTTTCAATTTAAACTTGTCAAACATACTTAATTATGAAAAAAGAAATGAATATAGCGCAAACATGTTCAAATGTAATAATGAGAGAGAAAAAAATCCCCCAAAAAGAGAAACGCCACAAAAATTCTCCCTCATGAGGGTAGCGACCCGCTTCCCCTAAAATGGATTGAGGGCTCTGATTTTGTGTACCTAATATAATGGTTGTGGAGCAAAGTGGGAGCATTCTTTAGATTTTCCCCATAGACACCAAGTACTGGATATAGTCCCAGGAACTGGACTGGAGCGCATTTCAAATAAACTTAATTAAGGCTTTCTATGCAACTGAGCTAGAATAAATAGGTTTAATCTAAAGCTAGAGCAAGTGTGCTTACTGATAATAGTTGCTTCTTTAGCCCATTTCTGAGGCTTATTAAGAAGTCATCATAACTTGTTATGCCCCCGGTAGGGTGGCATATAGCAGTTGAATTGTCCGTCAGTCAATATGTCAGTATGTGTGTATGTCATTCTGTCCGTCCATCCGAAATTTTAATGGCCATAATTTTTTCAATATTGAAGATAGCAACTTGATATTTGGCATGCATGTGCATCTCACGGAGCTGCTCATTTTGAGTGGTGAAAGGTGAAGGTGAAGGTCATCCTTCAAGGTCAAATGTCTAATATATGGCGTCTGTCCGTCCATCCAAAAACTTTAACATTGGCCATAACTTTTGCACTATTGAAGATAGCAACTTGATATTTAGCATGCATGTGTATCTCATGGAGCTGAACATTTTGAGTGGTGAAAGGTGAAGGTCAAGGTCATCCTTCAAGGTCAAATGTCAAACATATGGCGTCTGTCCGTCCGAAAACTTAAACATTGGCCATAACTTTTTCAATATTGAAGATAGCAACTTGATATTTGGCATGCATGTGCATCTCACAGAGCTGCACATTTTGAGTGGTGAAAGGTGAAGGTCAAGGTCATCCTTCAAGGTCAAATATCAAATATATGGCGTCTGTCCGTCCGAAAACTTTAACATTGGCCATAACTTTTTTAATATTGAAGATAGCAACTTGATGTTTGGCATGCATGTGTATCTCATGAAGCTGCTTATTTTGAGTGGTGGAAGTTCAAGGTCAAGGTCATCCTTCAAGGTCAAAGGTAAAAAAAAAATGTTTTTCAAAGCGGCGTTCTCACGAAGCTGCACATTTTGAGTGGTGAAAGTTCAGGGTCAAGGTCATCCTTCAAGGTCAAAGGTAAAAAAAAAATATTTTTTTTTCAAAGCGGCGTTCTCATGAAGCTGCACATTTTGAGTGGTGGTAGTTCAAGGTCAAGATCATCCTTCAAGGTCAAAGGTAAAAAAAATATTATTATTATTTTATTTTTTTTAAAGCGGCGCATTGTGTTTCTGACAAACACATCTCTTGTTTATGGCATACTTTCAATTGGTGCAATTATATTGTGAGAAAATTCTGCAGTCCTTTCCTAATTATATTGTGTCTTTTTCAAACAAAATCTACCACCGTTACATAGCATGAAAAATTAATGTTTTCGAACAATAAATTAACTTCTTTGAAATGGCCTTTAGAAAGGACTTCTTTTATATTCACTCAAAAGCACTCATTAAACGGAACATCAACCACTAAACTCAAACTATAAAGCCAAATTCCAAAGCGGGCAGTCAATAATTTTGTAGTCACAATATAACGAGAATGACAGCATATAGCAAACGACTGCCAAAATACCTGCCGTACCCCTGCATAGGTGTAGAAATATTAAAAACATTGGGTAACTGAGACTTTGCCGTATTACTACAGCTGTTGACAGTAGCGTAAAACCGACTTGTAATAGCTTATACACTTCCTTTTCAGTGTAGGGTTTCCTATAGTTAGTGTCTTCCATTGAATGAGGAATCGGTAATTGTTGGATACATATTGGAGGATTCTTTTTCAAGCAGGTAAAGTACATAATGTAACATAATACCATCATGTTGTGAATTTTGAAACCACGACTCCATTACTATAGGCCTACTGCCAAAATTCCAAGATGGCGTTCGTAGACAATGCATGAATCGTAAATCATTTCTGCTGCTATTGCTATTAATTCAAATGCAAATAAATATGCAAAACTTTTTTCATCTTTAAGAAAAATAAACCAGTCAAACCTTTTTGTCTTTTGCTAAATAATTGCACAAAATTGAGTATGGGTTTGATTCAATATTTGTGGAATAATTTTTAATGCACTTCAAATAAGGGAACTAATAAAGTACAGGAGTTTATAATTCAATATTGCATAATAAGTACAGTACTTAAAAAAAGTCATGAATTCTAGTTCTTTTAAAGAAAAAATATCAACTAATTTTTTGCTCCACTGGCCACAGGCCCTGGCCACAGGCCAGCTGGGCTTATGTCATGGTCCTGTGTCCGTCGTGTGTGCGTGCGTGCGTGCATGCGTTAACTTTTTCTTTAAACATCATCTTCTCCTAAACTTCAAGTCCAATTCTGATAAAACTTCTCACAAATGTTCCTGGGGTGAACCTCTTTCAAATTTCTTCAAATTATGCCTATGGTGAAAACTTTAAAAATCTTCTCGTCCATAACCATTGGGCCTAGGGCTATCAAATTTGGTATGAAGAGGTATTGAATAGTCCTCTACCAAATTTCTTCAAATAATGCCCCTTGGGTCAAATTTGACCCTGCCCTGGGGGTCACAAAATTGAACAAATGCTTATATAAAGCCTATTTTGTGCAAACTTTAAAAATCTTCTTGTCCATAACCGTAGGGTCTAGGGCTATCAAATTTAGTATGTAGAGACATCTAATAGTCCTCTACCAAATTTCTTCAAATTATGCCCCTGGGGTCAAATTTGACCCTGCCCCGGGGGTCACAAAATTGAACATATGCTTATATAAAGCCTTTTTTGTGCAAACTTTAAAAATCTTCTGTCCATAATGTAGGGCCTAGGGCTACAAAATTCGGTATGTAGTGACATCTAATAGCTCTCTACTTAGTTTGTTCAAATTATGCCCTTGGGGTCAAATTTGAACCTTCCCCGGGGTCACAAAAATGAAAATATGCTTAATATATCCGCAGCCCGCAAAATCTCTCCGCATTTTACACTGGTAGATTCTGCCTAAGCATTTTTAAAACAAGCGATATAATTGGCTGTCGTTTCCCAATCTTCCAATTAAAATCGGTTTCTTAAAATGTGTTTGGTACTTTCGTATGCAAATGGCGCCATTGTGAAGCGAAAATTAAGATTATTGAAATGACAAATATCAATCGAATTAACGACTGACATCATATAGTTTGATAGGAATAATGAAATGTGTTTGTCGACGAAAAAGATTGCGTTATAGATACAAGTAACACATATTTTGTTTAGAAATGTGCACAGTGAATTTGTGTCACGAAAACCAGTGTTTCTGTTTGCAAATTGGAGTTGAGTTTACTCGCGCAGTAAAACAATTTAGAAGAGGATCTTTCAAACATGGAAATAGACACACATGATTTGATTTATATGATAGTGGATCTGTGTATAATCAGATTCATATGCATATTCTGCTTTATTATGTTTGTCACACTGTTCAGTTAATTGAAATAGCATTGAACTAAAGATGTGAAATGCAAGATATTGAAAGGTAAACAAATTAAATATATTAATTTAACTCAGTTAAATACATCATAAACACAAGAAGAACATTCAAGTGTGTTTGTTTATATTTAGTCCATTAACCTTGTTTGTATATAACATTTTATAAAAAAATTGTATTGTTTGTTTTCACCAAATGGTCAGTATTATTCTTTTATGTTAACATTCTCTCAAAATTCTTGTTTTATTATATTTATCCCCAAAAAAATTTGAATGACATTTTATGATTTATAAACAGATTGCAAACAATATTTGTTCAAGATAAACTTACCAACAAATTGTTACATTGAAATTAAGTGATTTTAATATTCAGTAGCAAAAAAGTTTGTAAAGGAGAATCCAACTTAAACAAGATGTATCTATAAAAAGTATATTCTACCGATGTCGTGAACAATCCCCTTGTTTATAACATTACTGCCACTAAGTCTATTACTAGCAACCTATCAGAGAATAGGTCAGATATCTTATTTTAATACATGGCAATCCTAGTATTTTTCAAAAACAAACATGACAGGTAACCAACGTCAGATGGAAAAAGGAAAGGAAAGTTAGGTCAAGCTAATTGTTTGTCATGATATCTCTTTAAACCTCAAGCCATATGCAAGAAGTGTTGTCATGATCGCAACATCTTGATGAATTACAATTCAATTTTTGTCTTATAAACATTTACTTTGTTTAACAAACAACCTCTACAAAGTGATCATTCCTACTGCCTTTCGGCACCGCATGAACCTGAAAAACTCGTAACTTTATGTTTCCTCGGGCAACAGCGCCCTCACACTACTTTGGGGGAAGGGGTCCGCAGCCCTTTGGAGGGGGAATTTTCGTGGCGTTTCCCTTTTTGGGGGATTTTTTACTTACTCTCTCATTATTACATTTGTACATGTTTGCACTATATTCATTGCATTTTTCATAATTTAGTATGTTTGCAAAGATTAAATTGAAATAGAATTGAGATATAATAATCATGAGACACATCTTTCTATATATATATATTTTTTTTTTTTTTTTTTTTTTTTAAGGGGAATTTTTCCCCCCAAAAGGGGAAAAAAGTAAACTTTCATGTGCGGGACTGCCGCCTTATTTCGGCGGCAGATTTTATAGATTGAGGGCCCTGGGCAAATATCTTCTATGTACAATAAACAATTTCTTCACCACGTTAACAATCCTGCTACACTCACTTATGCCTTAAGAATGAAGTAAAGTTCAGGTGATCTACGTCATTAGGTACTTTGCATATGTCATGAACTATATAATGAACAAAAACTTTGAAACCTACAAACACTTTTTGGAATTTTGGAAAAAGATTCATGATTGAATGAAGGAACTTTTATTAATCTTGTAGAACATGCGTAAATTTGATCTTCAGCATCTAAAAATATGTGAAATAGAAAGAACGACAATATCTTTTGGAGAGATAAATGTACCTACGTTACAAGCAAAGGACCTTTGTGACAATTCCTGGGCTTTTTAGTCTGTTTAGTTAACACCGTAGTAACGTTTTCCATATATAAAAAATGCTCAGCCTTCCAATTTCAAGAGTCCAGTGGACAATGGATAGAAAGAGAAAGTCACATGCTTGAGTACATTTCAAACCATGCGCATTGCACACTTTTTTCGCATAAAAAAACAGTGGAGCGATACAGGGCCACCATGGCCCTCTTGTTCAATGATTATTGTTAGAAAATTGCTGGGTGAATGAAAACATTCGAAACCATTGTATCAACTTTATATGATTACATACACTATTGAACACAAATAAAGTCACATCTTATTGTTGGAAAAAGTCACAAGTTATTGCTTTGTAGTAACAAAAAGTTAATAAAATGTGGTCCAGACTGAGGGCTATTTCCTTTTCAACCTTTATTAAAGAGACGAACGAAGAACGTCTGGCACTTTTAACTCATTATATTGATCTTATGGGGATGTGTTGTTACATTAAAATGTATGTCACTAAGTATTCATACAAGTCGTGTTCTGTGAAAACTTGGCATAATGCATGTGCGTAGTGTCGTCCCAGATTAGCCTGTGCAATTTGCACTGGCTAATTAGGGACGACACTTTCCACTTTTATGACATTTTTTGTTTACCGTATTTACCATGTATAGCGCGCTCCCATGTATAACGCGCATGCGATTTTTTAAAGCCAAAATGGAGAGAAAAAATAAAGAATTCAAGACCAAAAACCTGAAAATTGGGCCGCAAATGGCCGCCATTCTTGTATTGCCCAATCATTTATTCTAAGTTTCTAGGGCGCTTAATTTTTTGTTTTAAGGTAGGGAGCGTTTATACGATCAGGAGCATGGGTTGCATAGCACTATATTTTCAAAAAAAAAAAAAGATTATTCTCTCGAGAACAATGTATATGTCCTTATTGGCGTGCACTGCGCGTGTTTTTTCAAGACCCCTGCGCGTTTAATTCGACCACTATTACCTATTCCTCACATTTGAACAGAGTAACATTTTCATTACCTACCGCTCACAACATCGTATGACATAGTCTTCTGCAGACCCGCAACATCGCAATGTCCAATTTTACGCAAATCGTCTGTGGATCCCATTTTATTTTTCATCGACTTAAAATATTTCCCCATTAAGAGATGCTCCCCATTAAATTCAGTTTGACCCTGTATTTCGCGCCTTCACTGTGTCTATTTGATTAGTATTTATAGTGAGACAAGCAATACACCCAAACGCTCAATTCCATACAGTTGGCGTTATCGGCGTTATCAGCGTAAAGCCATTAGACAAATATCATTTGTTTGTCTCTATTGAAAGAAAATCAAACGAGTCTAGATCTCTATTGTTGGTTTGTAACCTACTTAGCATACTCGCACTGTAGCATATTAATGCAGAGATCGGAAAGTCATTGATAAATGTATTCGTCGTTTCAATGCTTAGGGCCGAGTAATTTTGGCAAATCGGAACTCAACTTACGTAAAACACTTGCTCAATTAACCGTTAAACTCCACCTCCGTTCTCTGCAAAAGGTTCGAAGGCGGAGCTTTGCACGTGCTTTTATTTAATTGGACGATTGCCATTGAGGAACAAACACACGATTGGTTCGGCATGTTGATTGCTAGACAAAGGAAGCCAATTTTGTTGGCGAGAAACTTGTCGCTTAATTGCTTCAGACAGGAAGCGGCTTTCCTTTGATGACGTCAAACTGTCAATTCACATAGAGTGCAAATTTTCAGAATTGCTAACATTAAACTTTGGATTAAATTATCAAAATAAAGCCAAAGCGAAGTTGAGAAATATGATTGAAATAGTTAGCGTCAGTTCAAATAAGACGTTTTGCGTTGTAAATCAACGAGTTTTCATGACAACAAAAACTTGAACGAACAATACCGCGACGACGCAGGGATCGATTTACCTCGATTTTTTGCTAATGAACAATCAATGAAGAAGTGTGAAAACACCAACAAAGACATTTTTTTCATCTTTTAATTTTTGTTAAAACTGTTACTACCCCGTTCATTCCTACCGTTTCCTGCTATTTGTTGTTTAGACAACGGCCTTCAGTCTATAACATTATAGGGTAGTTTTCTGCAATAAAAAAAATGGCGGCAATTGTGAAGATTTACGATAACGAAATGGATTTTTTGCAAATAAGCAACCAGGAATTCGTTGTGCCAATGTATTATGCACACTGAATTTTTATTTTGAAATTTAAAGGTAAAAAACTGCGTGCTATGCATGGTAAAGTAGGGTAAATGAAGTCTTTTCTTAGCAAAAATCTAATTTAGGTGGAAAGTGTCGTCCAATTTAGGCGGACTGCACAGGCTTATCTGGGACGACACTTTAAGCACATGCATTATGCCCAGTTTTCTCAAAACGCGACTCATGTAATTGCAGGTAACTGAGATAATTGATTTAAAAATGAAAGTTAAACATTCACAATGTGCTTTGTCTGAGATGATGGCTTAAAACTCAGTAATAATTAATAAATTTTAGTTGGAATTAATATTGCTTCACTTCCAGCCATATTCGTTTCTAGCAGCAAATATCCAAGTGTAATTCATGACCGTCTGTTGTATAAATGTATGATATGACATGTTACTAGTGAATATTGCATCATACTCAATGGTAAATAACTTATTGCTAAGTGTGAACAATAATATTTGTAAAGGAAGAATAGCACTGTATCCTTGAATGTCATAGAAATCTATCGAAAGAGGTCAAAGGTCATTAAGGAATTACAAGAGTTAACTTTTCTATGCATATCACAAAGTTGTTACAGAAAAATGTTGTGCCTGTCTACTGTTTTAGAGTCACATTAGTTGTTATTGAAACGATCACTGGTATGGCAAAACAGAGCTAAATGCATGTGTGTAAAGTATCATCCAAGATTAGCCTGTGCAGTCTGCAGATGCTTATGAGGGACGACATCATCCCAGATTAGCCTGTGCAGTCTGCAGATGCTTATGAGGGACGAGACTTTCCATCTGGAATTGATTTGTGTTTAGAAGAGACTAGCTTTAAATTAAAAATTTCATAAAAGCATTAGTCTATTCCCTGATTAGCCTGCGTGAACTGCACAGGCTTATTTGGGATGACACTTAGCGCACATGTGTTAAGCCCTTTTGTCCCAGAGAGCTGCTGAAATTGATTGCCATCATATAGTATTCAAGGCAAGCAGAACTACCTTTTGTATGGATGGATATTTATTGGAAGAATTTTATTGACACTTCTATTGAAAAATGATGGATCGCAAAAACTGTTTTCTAATGAATGGTATGTCACCGTAATGTTTATTGCCTTAGTGTCAATGCGCTACTCTTACTGTACGATTTCTAAAGGTGATAAAAACTGTATCGCAGTGACTGGGATGTAAATCATTAATGGATAATACACTGTCATACTTGATTTGAATTAAATCATGAATGGATAATACATCGTCATACTTGAATAAAAAAAATTATGAGGAGGAGATTGTTGAGAAAATGTGATAGTAATAGTTTTTTTAGAGTTTGTAAGTTATATGGTTTGCAGTGTTTTATTTTTTATCAAATTAGAGGGAAACATTGGGCCAATTCCCAATTCCATATGACGGCCTAAAATTTACAATTAAAGGTTGCATTTTTTTTAATGTTTTGTTATTAATGAACCTTACCTCGAAAGTATATATTTTTGCCATATGATTGACTAAAATTCACAATTAAAGGTTTCCAACTTTATTTTTTTGTAAATAATTTGATTTTAATAAACTTCAATTTGTAGTTATACTTCCTATCCATCTGTATTAGTTATCCCCCACCATTGGCGGAGGGATATTGTTTTGGCGTTGTCCGTCCGTCTTTCCGTCCGTCATTCCGTCTGTCCGTCCGAAGCCATATCTTGGAAGTGCTCTGGCTGATTTCATTGAAAGTTGGTATGAGTATATATATCGATAAGAGAATGATACACGCCAAATGGCATTGTACACCATCTGTTAATAACAGAGTTATGGCCCTTTGTATCTTAAATAAATGCTTTTTTGTGTGTGTCCAGAGCCATATCTTAGCAGTGCTTTGGTGGATTTCTTTGAAACTTGGTATGAGTATATATATGGATAAAAGGATGATGCACGCCAAATGGCATTGTTCACCATCTGTTAATAATGAGTTATGGCCCTTTATATCTTGAAAAAATGCTTTTTTGAGTGTCAAATATAACACTTTTGTGTCCAGAAGATTAAATATTTTGGTTTCAACTGTATCAAATCACCTAGATATTTAAAAGTAAATGATGAAACAGTTGTCAAATGACCTGGCTCTTGAAATTGTTAAGGGCAAAATGAAGTTTGCAAGAGTCAAAATACTGAAGTCAACAGTTATTTTGTTTCTGCTATGATTGTTGAATGACATTGGAAAATTCTGCATTGAATAAACTTCAGTGAAATACTATGCAAAAACACAAATTGTATGAAATAGAATATATTTTGGAGTTAGCGTCTTAAGTAACTTGTGCATGAAAATGATGCAAGGCATAAAATGTGTGGGGCTGAACAATGAGGAAATTGAAAAAATGCTTGCATCCAAAAGTAGTATTCTGCTTCAGTTAGAATCCCTTTCACCATTGCTTTCATGAGACCTTTGAAAGAAAATAATTTAATTTCTTACCCCTTAAAACATGCCATGTATTTCAAGACCATTTTTGGACTTGAGCTAAAAAATCTTTGTGTACATTATTTGTATTTTTGTTCTTATGCTCCCTTGTGCACAAGTTTAGCGACAAGCATGCAGAATTCAATGGGAGCACACAAGCGACTGATTTTGTTTTGAAGTGGTATTATCTTTGTCAAGGCTAGTGAGTAAATTGAAAAGGTTTAAACGACTTTTCAATAGGACTAATTGCTTTAATAGGCATAATTTTTTACTAGCACTAGGGTAAGCCCTGAAATGTTGACACTAGATTGTATGTTAACTTTTTCGTTAAATTCACTGTATTGAGTATTAAAAGAGATTTGCATGGTTTTAGATATGAGCGGTGTTCTGTGGAAAGGGAGCTTAATGCATGTGCATTGAGTGTCGTCCCAGATTAGCCTGTGCAGTCCGCAGGCTAATCAGGGATGACACTTTCCTCTTTTATGATATTTTCTGTTTAAAAAAAAGTATCTTCTTAGCAAAAATCTAGTTAAGTGGAAAGGGGGCTTAATGCATGTGCATTGAGTGTCGTCCCAGATTAGCCTGTGCAGTCCGCAGGCTAATCAGGGATGACACTTTCCTCTTTTATGATATTTTCTGTTTAAAAAAAAGTATCTTCTTAGCAAAAATCTAGTTAAGTGGACAGTGTTGTCCCTGATTAGCCTGTGCAAACTGCACTGGCTAATCTTGGATGACACTTGACCCACATGCATTAAACTCCTTTATCACACAGCACGGCCCATTTAAATCTCACAGAGATGAAGCATAATACTTGTATCGATATGCTGAACAGAATAGATCCTCCCAAATAGTAAATAAAGTTGATGGTTGCATTTGCACAATCAACAAAAAGTTTGCAACTATAGACTGAGCTATAGAGAAATGCTTTGGTAAATTGGGGCTTAATGCATGTGCAAAAAATATCCAAGATAAGCCTGTGCAGTCTTCACAGGCTCATTAGGTAAGACACTTTCTGTGTTAAGGGTATTTCTAGTTTATAAGATTTCTAAACAGGGCTCAAATGTTGTAACACGCATTAAGCTCCTTTTTCCCAGACCAAGACTAACATTTAAGGCTGTTATTTTGAGCTCTTTTTGAAATAATTACCTATATCTCTTTATCGGGAATATAAATGTTGACCTTTATAATATTGAGAAAAAGTTTATTATATCTTGATTGATATCTTTTAAATAATTATACATACCGTATTTTCCCTTGTTGAGCGCGCAGTTTTTTGCCTCCAAATTTCAAATAAAAAAGTTTGTGCTCGTTATACATTGATACAACGCTATCCTGGCTGCTTAATAGCAAAAAATTCATTTCGTAATCGTAAATATTCATAATAGCCGCCATTTTTTTTATTTGAGAAAACTTCACCCTATAATCTTACAGACTGAAGGGGCCGTTGTCGAAACAACAAAAAGTCGGTAACGGTAGATATGAACGGGGTAGCATTAGTTATGAACAAAAAATAAAATGTTTGAATAAAGTATGCGAACATTTATTTGTCTGTGTTTGTGCACTTCTACCGCCATTTTCGGTCCGATTAGGAAGCTTACATTGGACTGGTAAAGGTATTTGGTCTTTTTTGCAGGTAACCCTAAGTGTGAACAGGGACTTCTTAAATGTTTTCCAGTTTGGTCCAGGTTTTTAGCGCCTTCATTGTTCATCACATTCACACGTGTGTAGTGCGACAAACAATAACTCAACTTGTCCAACATAATAGATTAACAGTTTTACGTCAATACTGACATATCTCAACAACTGTAGCCCTGTCTCCCATGCGCCACTAATTTTTATGTCCCGCACTATAGTAGTGGGGGACATATTGTTTTTGCCCTGTCTGTTGGTCTGTTGGTCTGTCTGTTGGTCTGTCTGTTGGTTTGTCTGTTTGCGCCAACTTTAACATTTTGCAATAACTTTTGCTATATTGAAGATAGCAACTTGATATTTGGCATGCATGTGTATCTCATGAAGCTGCACATTTTGAGTGGTGAAAGGTCAAGGTCAAGGTCATCCTTCAAGGTCAGAGGTCAAATATATGTGGCCAAAATCGCTCATTTTATGAATACTTTTGCAATATTGAAGATAGCAACTTGATATTTGGCATGCATGTGCATCTCATGGAGCTGCACATTTTGAGTGGTGAAAGGTCAAGGTCAAGGTCATCCTTCAAGGTCAGAGGTCAAATATATGTGGCCCAAATCGCTTATTTTATGAATACTTTTGCAATATTGAAGATAGCAACTTGATATTCGGCATGCATGTGTATCTCATGGAGCTGCACATTTTGAGTGGTGAAAGGTCAAGGTCAAGGTCATCCTTCACAAGGTCAAGGTCATCCTACAAGGTCAAACATCAAATTGCATGTGTATCTCATGGAGCTGCACATTTTGAGTGGTGAAAGGTCAAGGTCAAGGTCATCCTTCACAAGGTCAAGGTCATCCTACAAGGTCAAACATCATATAGGGGGACATTGTGTTTCACAAACACATCTTGTTTTTCTTCATTTTGCATTAATAAAACAGCCTGCACGCTATACGGAATACGGACAAAACCCCTCCCGGACAAAAACCCTCCCGTCATTTTCATAGGGGGCGGACAAAAACCCTCCCATGAAAAAATGGGGGCGGACAAAAACCCTCCCACGAAAAAATGGAGGCGGACGAAAGCCCTCCCGTGAAAGCAATTAAACACCGACACATGTAAATGTTTCACACAGTGTTGCATTCATTTATCCGAAAAATTTACCCATTGTGTGTATTTCAGGGATGTGAACTTGAAAGAAGAAAATGTGTATCGATTAACTGTATACATACCGCTTTTCTATTGTGCATATATATGCGATAATCCAATATAATAACAACATCAATTAAAACATAAAATGAGGCCATTTATAGACAAGTGAATTTAAATTAAGATTGAATGCAATACGATACAGAGCAACATTTAATCACGTCATATGCGCATTCTTTTTAAAAAAAACGTGCTTCCCGGGGGCTTTCTGAAAACCTTGCCAAAATGAAAGTGAAATTCTGTTAAAAATTAACAATGCGTTTGAATGTAACTAAATTGTCTGAATTACTTATTTAATTTATCTTTGACTGTAACGTTTTAAATTGAATTTTTGCAGACAATATTTAAATGCATACTGTCCACAAATAAAAATGAAGTTGAACATGCCTCGTTCAACTTGTCAAATTTGTCAATGATTCAAAAGATCAATAGCACATACATTGTAACAGCATAACCGGTAGTCGCTAACGGTTATTCACGCCCACTAATCCGATAATCATAACAATGAACTAGTTAATGGCATACAATAATATATATATCAAAATATCAAACTGTGAATCTGAAACTGCGGACAAAAGCCCTCCAGTGCATTCATTAATCCGAAAAATTTACTCAAAATATCAAACTGTGAATCTGAAACTACTTTTAGTTTTTAATTACTTGAATCACAGAATCAGTTAAAAGCAATTATTCACCGACAAATGTAATTGCTTCACACAATGTTGCATTCATTAATCCGAAAAAAAATTACGCAATGCTGACAAAATTTGCTCAAAATATAAAACTGTGAATCTGCAACAACATTTTCAATTTGGAAATATTTTAATTAGTCAAGATATAGTGTGATGTGACCTACTGAAGTCAAGTAACTATTACAAAAAATAAATATCTCAGATAACGGACAACAACACAAAATGTCGGAAATGACATTCGGAAATGTCCGATTTCGGATCAAAAATGTATAAATAATCGTTGGTACTTGAATTCGTGGTTCAGATTTCACAGGAGGGCTTTTGTCCGCCCCTGTTCTTTCATGGGAGGGTTTTTGTCTGGCCCCGTTTTTTCATGGGAGGGTCTTTGTCCAGCCCCTTTAAAACTGACATTCACGCTATACATGGGGGCGCGCCATACAAGTGAAAATACGGTATTAACATTATAGAAAAAACAGACAATGCTAAACATTAAAGATTGCTTCATTTATATCTTCTAAATAATTATTGATAATATCTACATAAAACAGAAAATACTTACATAAAGATATCAGTTAAATGAATGTTACAAACTCTGTATTTTTACACTTAATAGTGTATTTTCATATGTCTGTGAAACCATCAATCGGGAATTTAAGGACTTTAATATTTGGGGAAAAAAATACTTGTTGCCATTGGAATATGACCAAATAACAGCTGTAAAATAAAACAAAATAAATCTCTTGATATTCATGGGGGACATTGATTGATATCATTTTCGGTGCAAAAACTTTTTCACTGGCATACCTTTAAAGAAATTTGTAATTAAAGTGCTAAATAGGGGAACATTTAAATCCCTGTATCGTCGTCTTCAAAGAGCCAAATGTCAATAAATCCTGAATAAGAATAACCAGGATTTTCTAACATACACGATAATACCTGCTTTGCATATACCAAAAGATATTTTAATTCAAAAATGCCTTTAAGCAATTATAGAACTGGATTTACTTACCCTACCGAAATTCAGCCAAATTTATCAGAAACTTTTCCAAGCAGGTCGAACTTTTCACATCAGATCGGGTTACCGGGGATGATATTATACGGACCAAAAACACAGACTCCCTTGGCCGGCTAGCTCAGTTCATATTGAATGCTTCAAGCTTTCATCAGTTACAAGTACATATGAACAGCTCAAAGTATAAAGTAAAGTCAACCATGTTTGTCTATGAAATCGAGTTCAATAAACCTCATACATCGTAATAATAACAAAACCTGTTACCATCAATATCAATGTGAGTGTCTTTTTCAACCCAAAACAAAATAAATAACATTATCAAATCGAAAGCGAAAGAATTGTATTGACGCTTTGACCTATCTGAGGTTCCAGAGATAAACCATGTATAACTATTGGTTGATTAGACAAAACATTAATCTTGCGGAGGATTCAGGGGATAATTCTATTAATATTGTCAAATTCTGAAAACAGGGTGTTGTCCATTTAAAAAACATACACATTTTCATGAACCGTTGACATGTTTCAAACTTGGATTAATATCTTTCTTCCGCTAGCACACCATATGATTTAAATTGTTATAATTTGCACAAAAGAGATTTATTTATGATCTATTTGTGTTTATTTATGTCAAAACGTTTGTTGTTGCTCATATTACTGATTAAAGTGCAGTCTGGATTCCAGCTGGGAGTTTGCATGAAAAATGCCATTACCTGTTGCAACTCCCAGCGACCCGGAGGTTCAAAATATGGGAGTTGCATTTTTTACACCCCCGAAGGAGGGCATATAGTGATGGGACTGTCCGTCTGCCTGTCCGTCTGTCTGTCTGTCTTTCTGTCACACTTTGTGTTTAGGTTTTGCGTTTAGGTTTCGAAAAATGCTCATAACTTCTATGTTGCTTCAGATAGCAACTTGATGTTTGGCATGCATGTGTATCTCATGGAGCTGCTCATTTTGAGTGGTGAAAGGTCATGTTCAAGGTCATTCTTCAAGGTCAAAGGTCAAAAAAACAAATCCAAAGGAAGTAATAAGCTTCAAAGGGAGATAATTTTCTGAACCTGCATTTTTTTTTGTATAAATCAAAGCGGCGCAGGTGGCATTGTTTTTCTGACAAACACATCTCTTGTTTTTAAAAGAAAACCATTTACCTCACACAGATTTTGCATCAAATCAGAAACAAGTAACAACACGAATTTCTTCCAGATTTGGATTAATTAATTTGTTCCCGAGTATTTATGAAATCGTCTGCAAATGTTATTTTAAAAACATAACATAGAATGACGTCTCTAAAGAAATCAATGGTTCCTTTACCACTTAGATACATTTTTTAATGCATTTATAGTCCCTTAGAAAATCAAATTTAATCAAAGACCTTTCTTACTAGATTAACCTTTTAAAGGCTTTATTTTCAACCCTTAGCAGACAGCATAAAACCTGAACAGCCTGCGAGTGACTGTGAGTTACTCGGAGGCTGTTCTGGTTTTATGCTGTTTGCACATAGCCATTTTCACTTTGCTTCTGAGTGGGAAATGGTTAATATAAATATCATCATAATGAAATGCCTTGTATAAAACTTGTCATACGTACTATTTATTTTATTGGGTCATATGTTTTCGTTCACTTAGAAAATTGCCCTGCGCCCATTTTGTTTGCAACGTAAGTTTACATCCCCAGGTGAATCTATACCTGATTATAAAAGGACACCTGGTAAATAAAATGAAATTGGATCAAAGCAATACCCCTAATAGGAATTTGATTTAAAAAATGCAGTCATTGTGTTACATGTTATGGCGGTGTTTTTTGTTGTTAGTTTAAAGTGACTGCCTCATATCTTTGTTTTTTGTTTTTTAAGTCGTACAACAGTTTCACTGCAAAACATGTCTGTATTAATGCTCTATGTCCTGCCATTTGACATAAAATGTCTGCACATTGGCATGGCTTAGTGGAGGTAATTGCAGTAATAACCAACAGTTTGTGGTCCCAATACTTGTTATCAAACCAGTCACCCTTGTGGTTTAATTCCTAAGCATTGAATCCTCAAACCAAAATAACATGCATGTTTCCTTAAATGAAAATAATATATGAATATGATAATCTCAAATAGCCAGCTGTGTTTGTTTTTGTTCCAGCAAAAGATATGTGATGGAGTAGATTGCTTCCCCAGTTCCAAACATCCCAGTGCCTTGTCCATTTCATGAAATATGTGAGTATTAGGCAGTGGCACTTTGAGCCAACTTTTTTAACCCTTAACCAGGGTTAACTCTTTCAGTGCGGGAACCGAATTTTGAAGGCCTTTGCAAACAGTTTGGATCCAGATGAGACGCCACAAAACGTGGCGTCTCATCTGGATCCAAACTGTTTGCTATTCTGATAGTATTCTTTGAAAAAAAATCGAAGAAAATGCTAATTTCAGAAATTCAGTAGACGACATTTTAGGAGATGACAAATTTTCCAGCATGCAAAGGGTTAGCATAGTATATGAGCGCCGCTCTGGGAAAACAGGGCTTAATGCACGTGCATAAAGTGTCATCCCAGATGAGCTTTTCAGTCCACACAGGCTAATCAGGGACAACACTTTCCACCTAGACTGTGTTTTCATTCAGAAGTTGCTTATTGTATACAAAAAATTCCATTAAAGTGGAAAGTTTAGTTCCTGAACAGCCTGTGCAGCCTGCAGAGGCTAATCTGGGAAAACACTTCACGCTCATGCATTAAAAATCTTGTTTTTAGGCGCATATCCTTTTCATCCATGGTCATGGTTACCATTTCTTGTTGTTTGTTTTCTGTTGGGTGTTGTGGTCACCTTACATTAGCATTTACACTGTGAACACTCTAGAGACAATATTTATTGCCTGATGAAATTTGGTCAGAATGTTTGTGGTTCAGTGTTTGTGGTTCAGTGTTTGAGCTAGGATTTGAAAAGGGCAAGGGGGGATATTTTGTCAAAAGGGCACTTTGGACGTGCAGTATTTTGTCAAAAGGGCACTTGCGAGCGCGGGGTTGTATCTGGAATGCTCCCTGTTGGCTACTAATTTTTATGTTATTAATAATTGTTAGAATATATAAAACCCATTATTATTAAACCATGCAAATAACATGTCTACAATTAGGAATAAATTAATTGCAATGTAATAAGAGACATATAAATTATCATATGTCAAAAAAAAAAGTTATTATTTTAATAATATAAATTAAAGGACAGGGCCTTGGAAGGTCAGGGCGGGGATTCGGAAGGGCATGGCGGGGCGTCCTTCCATTTTGGCATAGCTGGAGCACGTTGGTTATAATGACTTTGCAGAGTTTGAAACATGATCACATAAAGTCAAAATTAGGTCAATTTTTCAACGAAAAGAAACATCTTGTGAAGTCTCCAAAAGTCACATTTTTAGCCCAATCATAGTGAAAATTGTCCAGAACAATTGTGAGCTAAGTTGGAAAAAAATTCTGGTCAATTGAAAAACATGGCTCCCAGGTGTAACGCTAGTTTTCGTTATATGGTAGGGCTTCAACGGGTACCCTAAATATCCGATGATATCGGATCCAACTTCAGATTCGCGGGTACGGATCCATCCCTGGAAATTTCGGTTCCGAATATTTATTTTCATAGTTGTATGTAACCTAGTGCTGTTTTCACGAGTATTGTTTTTAATACAGACTGGTTCTGTTTGAAAAATAAAAGATACGTATAATAGTCGATATTAATTGACGTGTGACAGTCAAATAGCAGATCATTCGAGATCCTTCGGCTTTTATTGTATAAGAGTGTCATTGGACATTACATAATGAGCGCAGAAAACAAAACTAATTCGAAATCATGGAGGATTTACACATTACAAATGCAATTCCTAATGGCAATAAGTAAGTTTTCAATCCTTATTGTCTTTCGGAGTTGTATTAAAAACAACGGTAGTGGATCCAGTGTGGCTGGAATGTTATTCAGGTAAATTTTGCTTAATTTCGCGACCTGTCAAATTGTGCTCCTGCATAATGTATTGTCTTGAAAGCATATTTCGTCATATACTAAATTTAAATGCAATCTTGTAATGCAAGGAACCTCGATGCCCAGTGAGAGACTCTTCTCCACAGCAGGGGACCTGTCAGTGCTCATAGGGCTTGCCAGTGGACCACGACAATGTTGATTTGTTAATTTTTGTGAAAACAAACATCAAACTGTATGAACAGTGAAAAGTGTATGCTAACGAGCAAACTATAAAGTGAATAAGTGTTAAGGTTTCGTTTTATTTTGACATTGCTACAATGTTAAACGAGACATGTGTTATGTTGTTTGGTAATAAATGTTTAATGTTTTTTAGTCAAATTATACTTCAAAAACATTGATTTCTTTAATTTTGACAGAAAATTATAATTTTCTCTTATTTGAGGGATCCGGATCCGAAAAACTGGAAGATACCATATTTGGATTCGGATTCGGATCCGAACAAATTTTTTGGATTCGTTGCAGCCCTATTATATGGATACAGTAAAACCTTGACTGTGAACTCTGTAGAAGTGTCACATTTTTGCCCAATCATCATTAAACTTGCTCTGAACATTTATTCTAATGCAAGATTAGATTCTGGTCAGAGTTAGAATTTTTATGCTTCCCCAAAATTTATTTTGGGGGGAGCATATAGTCGCCACTTCGTCTGTCCATCCGTGTGTCTGTGTGTTTGTGTGTCTGTGTGTCCGTCCGTGCACAATTTGTGTCCGGGCTGTTTCTCAGCAACTAATGACCGGAATTCAATGAAACTTTATGGGAAGCTTCACTACCAAGAGGAGATGTGCATATTATCAGCCGGTTTTGGTCGGATGATTTTTCACAGAGTTATGGCCCTTTGAAATTTTCCATTGACTGTACATATAGTGCAATTCTTGTCCGGTCTATTTCTCAGCAACTAATGACCGGAATTCAATGAAACTTTATGGGAAACTTCACTACCAAGAGGAGATGTGCATATTATCAGCGGGTCCTGGTTGGATGATTTTTCATAGAGTTATGGCCCTTTGAAATTTTCCATTAACTGTACATATAGTGCAATTCTTGTCCGGGCTATTTCTCAGCAACTAATGACAGGAATTCAATAAAACTTTGTGGGAAGCTTCACTACCAAGAGGAGAAGTGCATAATATCAGCGGGTTCTGGTCGGATGATTTTTCACAGAGTTATGGCCCTTTGAAAGTTTCCATTAACTGTTCATATAGTGCAATTCTTGTCAGGGCTATTTCTCAGCAACTTATGACCGAAATTCAATGAAACTTTATGGGAAGCTTCACTACCATGAGGAGATGTGCTTATTATCAGCGGGTTCTGGTCGGATGATTTTTCACAGAGTTATGGCCCTTTGAAATTTTCCATTAACTGTACATATAGTGCAATTCTTGTCCGGGCTATTTCTCAGCAACTAATGATAGGAATTCAATGAAACTTTATGGGAAGCTTCACTACCAAGAGGAGATGTGCATATTATCAGCGGATTCTGGTTGGATGATTTTTCACATAGTTATGGCCCTTTGAAATTTTCCATTAACTGTACATATAGTGCAATTCTTGTCCGGGCTATTTCTCAGCAACTAATTACCGGAATTCAATTAAACTTTAAGGGAAGCTTCACTACCAAGAGGAGATGTGCATATTATCAGCGAGTTCTGGTCGGATGATTTTTCACATAGTTATGGCCCTTTGAAATTTTCTATAAAAAAAATTATTGTCCCCCCCTACTACTGTGCCCTCAAGACGTTTCCTTTTATCTGAATATATAGTGCAATATTGTGACAAAAAAAACTTTGGGGAGCATCACCCGTCTCCGACGGTTTCTTGTTTTTAATTTGTTTAAAAAAGAGCTATTAAGGTAGTGTGGAAGTTTTCCTAATATGGCTGTTGTGAGTCATTATCAGCTTAGAACAGTTACGTTCATTTGGGTCACACTGCACAGGTGAGCATCTTACAGCTTACAACAGTTACGTTCATTTGGGTCACACTGCACGGGTGAGCATCTTACAGCTTACAACAGTTACGTTCATTTGGGTCACACTGCACAGGTGAGCATCTTACAGCTTACAACAGTTACGTTCATTTGGGTCACACTGCACAGGTGAGCATCTTACAGCTTACAACAGTTACGTTCATTTGGGTCACACTGCACAGGTGAGCATCTTACAGCTTACAACAGTTACGTTCATTTGGGTCACACTGCACAGGTGAGCATCTTACAGCTTACAACAGTTACGTTCATTTGGGTCACACTGCACAGGTGAGCATCTTACAGCTTACAACAGTTACGTTCATTTGGGTCACACTGCACAGGTGAGCATCTTACAGCTTACAACAGTTACATTCATTTGGGTCACACTGCACAGGTAAGCATCTTACAGCTTACAACAGTTACGTTCATTTGGGTCACACTGCACAGGTGAGCATCTTACAGCTTACAACAGTTACGTTCATTTGGGTCACACTGCACAGGTGAGCATCTTACAGCTTACAACAGTTACGTTCATTTGGGTCACACTGCACAGGTAAGCATCTTACAGCTTACAACAGTTACCTTCATTTGGGTCACACTGCACAGGTAAGCATCTTACAGCTTACAACAGTTACGTTCATTTGGGTCACAGGTGAGCATCTTACAGCTTACAACAGTTACGTTCATTTGGGTCACACTGCACAGGTGAGCATCTTACAGCTTACAACAGTTACCTTCATTTGGGTCACAGGTGAGCATCTTACAGCTTACAACAGTTACGTTCATTTGGGTCACACTGCACAGGTGAGCATCTTACAGCTTACAACAGTTACCTTCATTTGGGTCACACTGCACAGGTGAGCATCTTACAGCTTACAACAGTTACGTTCATTTGGGTCACACTGCACAGGTGAGCATCTTACAGCTTACAACAGTTACGTTCATTTGGGTCACACTGCACAGGTGAGCATCTTACAGCTTACAACAGTTACGTTCATTTGGGTCACAGGTGAGCATCTTACAGCTTACAACAGTAATGTTCATTCAGGTCACTGGTGAGCATCTTACAGCTTAGAACAGTTACGTTCATTTGGGTCACACTGCACAGGTGAGCATCTTACAGCTTACAACAGTTACCTTCATTTGGGTCACAGGTGAGCATCTTACAGCTTACAACAGTAACGTTCATTCAGGTCACTGGTGAGAATCTTACAGCTTACAACAGTAACGTTCATTTGGGTCACAGGTGAGCATCTTACAGCATACAACAGTTACGTTCATTTGGGTCACAGGTGAGCATCTTACAGCTAAGAACAGTTACGTTCATTTGGGTCACAGTTTAGCATCTTACAGCTTAGAACAGTGACGTTCATTTGGATCACAGCAATGTGAGGGCCTTCCAGCTTAGAACAGTTGCGTTCATTTGGGTTACAGGGTTAGACCACCTTACAGCTTAGAACAGTTACATTCATTTGGGTCACAGGTGAGCGCCTTATGCCCTTTAGCCCTCTTGTTTAAATCATATCTTCCCTTCCTTATATAATAGTTATTTCATCAACAACAATATGAAGACATAGTTCAAACAATAATTGACAATGATAGAGGAATCTCTATATACAGTTGTAGCAATTTTTCATTAAACCATGCAAAATTTATGTTAGAATTGTAGTAAAACATTTTATGTCTTTTAACAAAGTCGACCATGCACATATAATCTTCATCCATTGTGCAAATGTGGAAATTGTTGTGTGCAAGATAAAATTATTTATACTGATTAAAGGTTGTAATTTTTTAAGGAAAAAGGAGCTAACTCTTCAATATTCTCAACATCTATGCTACCCAGTTATCTCCCTTATGTTTAGAAATCAACCAATTTTTTATGTACAAATGTGTTTTTGATCACTGGTTCATGACCTTTTGCATTCTTAAACATTTCTGTATGGTCATTTATGGACAATGAACTTTTGTATGTCAAATAAAATAAAATGAAATAAATGTTATCAATCCTTATTGACAGTCTAAATGAGACATGTGTTGCAAACACTGTCATCGTGCTATGAATTTAAGTTCAGGGTCATACTTCGATACTTTGAGCAATCAAAGCGCTGAAGGCACTGAAGTTGTTCGCTGTTGTCATCCTTGATTAGCTTGTGAGCATTGCACAGGTTAATCAGTGTGCGCTGGCTAATCTTATTTGACGTGCATTAAGCCCAGTTTTTCCTGAAAGCAGTCAATATGTACAGATTTCAATCATTAACACTAGACTGGCCAATGTCGACTTACAAGCTGGTACAGTACAGCCAACGCGGAACAAACATAATCCTCGGTCACGCCAAGGCAAGAATTGTTAGTACACGGCAGCCGCGTCGTGTGTTCACACGGCGTATCGCCGAGGCACACGGCATCGATCCGCGCAAGGATGCCGAGTCTATATTAACCTCGTGTACTTTCGCGGAGTTAATCCGCCATGTAAGTTCGTGGCGGACCGTGTGAAAAGATATACACCTACATGTACATTTGTGTAGTGTAGAAACCTAGATTTACGCTACTTTCATAGTTATTCATTATTTTCACATTTTAATAAGCGCTATGGCACTCAATGCGCTTTAACAAATTATCGTTGAATTAATTAAGCACAATTTTAATGTTTCGTTTGATTCTCAAATGAGCTTTATTAAATTTGTAATCCGAAACACGCTTACGAATTTTAATGCTAATGCGACATTAACAAATTCTAGCGTCAAATAAACAGTGCTAAAATATCCTTTGTCTCCATAAAAATTGCGCGAAAATTATGCATTATGCAGACATGTAGAATGTCCCATGGAAAGTGTGGGTGTATTTTGTGTTGTATAAAAACATGAACATCACGTCAGGCGAAAATACGCGTGTTCAGTAGAAAAAAACCTGCCCCGATTGGACGTTATTTCATCACATCTTTAAATAGTAACAAATGCATAAATGTATTTGATACTCAAGAATAATTGCGAATGTTTGTGTGTCTTGAGCACTTTTATCGTAAATATTTACCGGAATTTGCTTTAAAACTGGAATATACCGGATTATTGGGTAATGATTAGCAATATCAATATATCTGTATTATATAAACAAAATGAAACGACTTTATATACGCAGTCAAACAATAGTTATAATAAGCTGATAATTAACAAAACAACAATTAAGTGTTGATTATTGATGTGGCTTCAAACTGCTAATTGTCTCAGCTTAAATATAATAGCAAAAACAACAAGCAATTATAAAGCCACCATCTGCTGGAGCCTTGACCACTCATAGGTGCGAAAACAGCTGCCTGGTCTCCTTGATGTCTCGATATGAAAGGGAAAATAATTGTACATAATTATGTGACCTTGTTTATGTGTGCAATACATACACTACGGGCGGGAGTACTTTAGCCGATTCTAAAAATGACAATGGGAAATGATTATTGCAATTTTATTAATACATGCCCGAATTTTTTTTAATTTGCATTCTTTTAAAGTGATATTATGGGCATTTTTCACTGTTGAATTGAGCTGAAAAGAATTAACAGGTCAAAAGAGTTAGTTAAAATGTGGTTACTGACCAATTATCTGCAACTCGTCTTGCTACCAGTTGTTTATTAAAATATATTTTATATTCGATATTCTTACGTGACTCACCCAGTCCTCTAAGCCGTAAAACAAATTTGTGTCTGTATCGTATGAACGAATCTGCACTAAAACTAAATTTAGGTTCACATCGTACATGCATGATCAGTTGTCAAACGAAAGTACGGTCGATATTCAAATGCATTATTTATCTCTTTCTGGGATATTGTTTTAGTATGTTGATGCTGCATTAACAAATATAAGTATATATGAAGTGAAACACTAAAAATAAACAACGGTTGCGATAGACACCTATAAACTGCTAGATGCTCATAATATCATTTTAAAATAATAATTATTTCTATCCGGATTACAGCAATTTCTTTAAAAACGGGAATGCAATCACTAAAAACAAAACAACAGCATACTTTATTATTAGCTCACCTGAGCACAACGTGCTCATGGTGAGCTTTTGTGATCGCTTTTTGTCCGTTGTGCGTTGTACGGCGTCAACATTTGCCTTGTTAACTCTCTAGAGGCCACATTTATTGTCCAATCTTCACGAAATTTGGTCAGAAGATTGGTTTCAATGATATCTTGGATGAGTTCGAATATGGTTATGTTTGCTTGAAAAACATGGCTGCCAAGGGGCTGGGCATTTTTCTTATATGGCTATATATGGCTATAGTAAAATCTTGTTAACACTCTAGAGGCCACATTTATTGTCTGATCTTCATAAAACTTGGTCAGAAGATTGATCCCAATAATATCTTTGAAGAGTTGGAAAATGATGCCAGTTGGTTGAAAAACATTGCCGCCAGGGAGCAGGGCATTTTTCCTTATATGGCTATAGTAAAACCTTGTTAACAATCTAGAGGCCACATTTATTTTCCGATCTTCATGAAATTGGTCAGAAGATATGTCCCACTGATATCTATGATGAGTTCAAAAATGGTAACCATTGCTTGAAAAACATGGCTACCAAGGGGCGGGGAATTTTTCCTTACATGGCTATATATATGGCTATAGTAAAATCTTGTTAACACTCTAGAGGCCACATTTATTGTCCAATCTTCATGAAACTTGGTCAGAAGATTCATCCCAATAATATCTTGGACGAGTTTGAAAATGATGCCGGTTGGTTGAAAAACATGGCCACCACAGGGGCAGGGCATTTTTCCTTATATGGCTATAGTAAAACCTTGTTAACACTCTAGAGGCCACATTTATTGTCCAATCTTGATGAAATATGGTCAGAAGATTTGTCTTAATGATATCTTGGATGAGTTCGAAAATGTTTACGTTTGCTTAAAAAACATGGCCGCCAAGGGTTGGGGCATTTTTCCTTATATGGCTATATAAGGCTATAGTAAAATCTTGTTAACACTCTAGAGGCCACATTTATAGTCTGATCTTCATGAAACTCGGTCAGAAGATTCATCCAAATAATTTCTTGGATGTGTTCGAAAATGATGCTGGTTGGTTGAAAAACATGGCCGCCAGGGGGCGGGGCATTTTTCCTTATATGGCTATTGTAAAACCTTGTTAACACTCTAGAGGCCACATTTATTGTCCAATCTTGATGAAATATGGTCAGAAGATTTGTCTTAATGATATCTTGGACGAGCTAAAAAATGATGCCGGTTGGTTGAAAAACATGGCCACCACAGGGGCGGAGCTATTTTCCTTATATGGCTTTTGTAAAACCTTTTTAACACTCTAGAGGTCACATTTATTTTCCGATCATCATGAAACTTGGTCAGATGATTTGTCCCAATCATATCTTGGATGAGTTCGAAAATGGTTTTGGTTGCTTTAAAAACATGGCAACCAGGGTCGGGGCATTTTTCCTTATATGGCTTTATATGGCTATAGTAAAACCTTGTTTACACTCTAGAGGCCACATTTATTGTCCAATCTTCATGAAATATTGTCAGAAGATTGGTCTCAATGATATTTTGGATGAGTTCGAAAATAATTATGTTTGCTTGAAAAAAATGGCTTCCAAGGGGCGGGGCATTTTTCCTTATATGGCTTTATTAAAATCTTGTTAATACTCTAGAGGCCACATTAAATGTCTGATCTTCATGAAACTTGGTCAGAAGATTCATCCCGATATTATCTTGGAAGAGTTCAAAAATGATGTCGGTTGGTTGAAAAACATGGCTGCCAGGGGGCGGGGCATTTTTCCTTATATGGCTATAGTAAAATCTTGTTAACACTCTAGAGGCCACATTTATTTTCTGATCTTCGTGAAACTTGGTCAGAAGATTTGTCCCAATAATATCTTGTTATCTCAGGTGAGCAACTTTGGGCCTTTCAGGCCCTCTTGTTAACTATTTTATCTATTTTGAATCTGCACACATTAAATTAATTATGATTTTAAATATTATTATAATTGTTCTTTTAATTTTTTTGACTAACTAATCATTTTTAAAAGATTTTGATTTGAAGATGCGCATAGATATGGTGTCATGTCGCGGATCGCGGCTTGCCTCGGCATGTCTCGGCGGACAGATGCGAAGCTTCGCGGCGAAATGCGACTTGCCGCCACATACTGACGCGGCTTCAACGGCCGACTCGGAATCGACTCGTTGCGCCTTGCCACCGTGGATCGTGAAATATGTTTGTTCCGCGTTGGCTGTACTGTATATAAACTCACTGCTAGAGGGTATATACACTCACTGCTAGAGCAGAATCATTTGTCGTCTGCTGCAGACAGGCAACGGTAATCGTCCCTTGCAGAGTGCGTTGTGGTTCTTACCGTACTTAAGGCTTCTAAGCACATACTGATTTGCAAAAAATGCTCTGTAAATTTAGCTGGCCACTAACGCGACCAACTAAAAAGAATAGGGTTTTGTTGTCTTATTTAGTCTTTTCTATACTCTTGAGCCTCCTCATCAATGGGCCTGTAAGGTTGAAAAAAAACATAACTTGAAAAAAAGACCTTTATCAGATGGGGTATCACAAGCACCATGTGACTGAAATGTTGAAGTAATTCTTTGAAGTCAAATGCAAAATACAGCATATATGCTCAAATAATGGGATGCCTCGCTGTGGGAAAATGGGACTTAATGCATGTTAGTTAAGTGTCTCCCAAGATAAGCTTGTGCAGTCTGCCTAGGCATATTAGGGACAACTCTTTCTGCCTAATCTTGATTTTCTCTCAGCTTTCTTTTAAGCAAAAAATCTAGGACAACTTCTTACGCACATGTATTAAACCCCATTTTCCGAGATGAGGCTCAGGGATATTATTCCCCTTCAGTCATAAATTTAGTCACACCAGTAGAAATGTCAGTTATGTGCTGGGTTAGCCACGTCCAAGTATTATCTTGTTGTGTCTAGAAGCCTTGAAGATTTCTGAGTTTCTTGTAAAATATCAAATGTTTGGGTGTATATAATTGCAAACATGAGGTCTACCATATACCATGTCTCTTTGTCTAAAATTTAGTGTCAGCTGAAAAGTTTGATTATGAAATGTTTGTTTCATTCAAGATTTTATCATATTTCTCAGCAAACAAAGTTTTAAAGGGTATGTTTGGGAGTCACTATGTTGGTCAGTTTTGTTTAGAAGTTACTGTGTTGGTCAGGTGTGTTTGGGAGTCACTGTGTTAGTCAGATGTGTTTGGGAGTCACTGTGTTGGTCAGGTGTGTTTGGGAATCACTGTGTTGGTGAGGTGTGTTTGGGAGTCACTTTGTTGGTGAGGTGTGTTTGGGAGTCACTGTGTTGGTCATTTGTGTTAAGAAGTCACTGTATTGGTCAGTTGTGTTTTGGAGTCACTGTGTTGGTGAGGTTTGTTTGGGAGTCACTGTATTGGTCAGGTGTGTTTGGGAGTCACTGTGTTGGTCAGTTGTGTTTGAGAGTCACTGTGTTGGTCAGGTTTTTATGGGAGTCACTGTGTTGGTCAGTTGTGTTTGGGCAGTCCTTTTCCGCCCTATGCCACGGGTCCGAAATTCAGCCCCATTCCCAATGCAAATCTGGTTGTTGTTTTTCCCTATTGAAAATAAAATTCCCAATTCCAAAAAAAAAAAAAAATTAAACCTTTAAATATATAAGTTAACCTGATCCAGTGTAGAAAAAGAAAAATAATGCACAATTAAATTATCTGTTGCCTTGAATTTGTTTTAAAAACAGTAAAATATGTTAAATTGATTATTTAAGACTTTCCTTATTTTCACCAAAATCCGGCTTTTCGTGCGATTTTTTTCCCCTCAAAAAAGGCCAGGCCCAGTTTCCCCAAAATCAGATTAAAACCCTGCACTTATCACACATGTTCATAATATTTTGTAAAATTTTAATTAAATGTTACCAAAATAGCCATTATTTAACAGTAAACAGCTTATTTGAAATATAAGAAACACTATTTACATGCGATTATTTTTCCAAATTGAGCAAGTTTTGCGATTATTTTTTTTCTCAAAATGGGATTTTTCACATCGCGAAATTCCCAAAATTCCAGTGTGGCGTTTTCCCAAAATGGAGCAGAAAAGGCTTGTTGGTAGTCACTGTGTTGGTCAGTTGTGTTTGGGAGTCACTGTGTTGATTAGGTGTGGTTGTATTTGGGAGTTACTGTGTTGTTCAGTTGTGTTTGGGAGTCACTGTGTTGGTCAGGTTATTTTGGGAGTCACTGTCTTTGTAATTTGTGCTTGGGAGTCACTGTGTTTGTCAGTTGTGCTTGGAAGTCACTGTGTTGGTCAGTTGTGTTTAGGAGTCACTGTGTTGGTCAGTTGCTTTTGGGAGTCACTGTATTGGTCTGTTGTGTTTTGGAGTCATTGTGTTGATCAGTTGTGTTTGGGAGTCACTGTGTTGGTCAGTTGTGTTTGGGAGTCACTGTGTTGGTCAGTTGTGTTTAGGAGTCACTGTGTTGGTCAGTTGTGTTTGGAAGTCACTGTGTTGGTCATGTGTGTTTGGGACGCACTGTGTTGGTCAGTTTTGTTTGGGAGTCACTGTGTTGGTCAGGTGTGTTTTGGGGTCACTGTGCTGGTCAGGTGTGTTTGGGAGTCACTGTGTTGGTGAGGTATGTTTGGGAGTCACTGTGTTGGCCAGGTGTGTTTGGGAGTCACTGTGTTGGTCAGTTGTGTTTGGGAGTCACTGTGTTGGTCAGGTGTGTTTGGGAGTCACTGTGTTGGTGAGGTATGTTTGGGAGTCACTGTGTTGGTCAGTTGTGTTTGGGAGTTACTGTGTTGGTCAGTTGTGTTTTGGAGTCACTGTGTTGGTGAGGTATGTTTGGGAGTCACTGTGTTGGTGAGGTATGTTTAAGAAGTCACTGTGTTGGACAGTTGTGTTTGGGAGTCACTGTGTTGGTCAGTTGTGTTTGGGAGTCACTGTGTTGGTTGGGAGTCACTGTGTTGGTCAGTTGTGTTTTGGAGTCACTGTGTTGGTGAGGTATGTTTGGGAGTCACTGTATTGGTGAGGTATGTTTTAGAAGTCACTGTGTTGGACAGTTGTGTTTGGGAGTCACTGTGTTGGTCAGTTGTGTTTGGGAGTCACTGTGTTGGTTGGGAGTCACTGTGTTGGCCAGGTGTGTTTAGGAGTCACTGTGTTGGTCAGGTGTGTTTGGGAGTCACTGTGTTGGCCAGGTGTGCTCGGGAGTCACTGTGTTGGTCAGGTGTGTTTGGGAATCACTGTGTTGGTCAGTTGTGTTTGGGAGTCACTGTGTTGGTCTGGTGTGTTTGGGAGTCACTCTGTTGGTCAGGAGTGTTTGGGAATCACTGTGTTGGTGACATATGTTTGGGAGTTACTGTGTTGGTGAGGTGTGTTTGGGAGTCACTGTCTTGGTGAGGTATGTTTGGGAGTCACTGTGTTGGTCAGTTGTTTTTGGAAGTCACTGTGTTGGCGAGGTGTGTTTGGGAGTCACTTTATTGGTCAGTTGTGTTTGGGAGTAACTGTGTTGGTCAGGTGTGTTTGGGAGTAACTGTCTTGGTGAGGTATGTTTGGGAGTCACTGTATTGGTCAGTTGTGTTTGGGAATCACTGTCTTGGTGAGGTATGTTTGGGAATCACTGTGTTGGTCAGGTGTGTTTTGGAGTCACTGTCTTGGTGAGGTATGTTTGGGAGTGACTGTATTGTTCAGTTGTGTTTGGGATTCACTGTCTTGGTGAGGTATGTTTGGGAGTCCCTGTGTTGGTCAGGTGTGTTTGGGAGTCATTGTGTTGATCAGGTGTGTTTGGGAGTCACTGTATTGGTCAGTTGCGTTTGGGAGTCACTGTTTGCCAGGTGTGTTTGGGAGTCATTGTGTTGGTCAGTTGATGGTCAGTCAGTCAGTCTGCATAAATTGTAAGAAAATCTTATGTTATTTGTGGAGCAAACTTCTCCAAATTTCTCTTGTAATTAGATTAAAACTTCAAATATGTCATCACTATGAAGTGTTTTAGTGCTAGGCAGTACAAATAATCAAGACATTCCAGTTATTTGCCCTTAAAAATCGGCTTCCTTAGTAATCCAGACATACCCAACTTATTTGCCCTTAAACTTGGCTAATCCAGTAATGTGGACATTCCATAGTTATTTGCACCTGAATCTTGGCTTCCCTAGTAATCTAGACATTCCTAAGTTTAGTTATTTGCCTTTGAAACTTGGATTCCCCAGTAATTCAGACATTCCTAAGTTATTTGCCCTTGAAACTTGGCTTCCCAAGTAATCCAGACATTCCGAAGTTATTTTCCCTTTAAATTTGGCTTGCCCAGTAATCCAGACATTCCTAAGTTATTTGCCCTTGAAGCTTGGCTTCCCCAATAATCCAGACATTTCTAAGTTATTTGACCTTGAAAACTTGGCTTCCCCAGTAATCAATACATTCTTAGTTATTTGCCCTTGAAACTTGGCTTCCCCAGTAATCCAGACATGTCTAAGTTATTTGACATTGAAAACTTGACTTCCCCAATAATCAAGACATTCTTACTTATTTGGACTTGAAACTTGGCTTTCCCAGTAATCCAGACATTCCTTAGTATTTGCACTTGAAACTTGGCTTCCCCAGTAATCCAGACATTCCTTAGTTATTAGCACTTGAAACTTTGCCTCCTCAGTAATCCAGACATTCCTAACTTCTTTGCACTTGACACTTGGCTTCCTCAGTAATCAATACATTATAATCTAGACATTCCTAAGTTATTTTCCTTTGAAACTTGGCTTCCCAAGTAATCCAGACATTCCTAAGTTATTTGCCCTTGAAACTTGACTTCCCCGGGAATCCAGACTTCCCAAGTTATTTTCCCTTGAAACTTGGCTTCCCCAGTAATCCAAACATTCCTTAATTATTTACCCTTGAAACTTGGCTTCCCCAGTAATCCTGACATTCCCAAGTTATTTTCCCTTGAAACTAGGCTTCCCCAGTAATCCAGACATTCCTAAGTTATTTGCCCTCGAAACTTGGCTTCCCAAGTAATCCTGACACGCCCAAGTTATTTTCCCTTGAACCTTGGCTTCCCCAGTAATCAAGACATTCCTAAGTTATTTGCCCTTGAAAACCTGGCTTCCCCAGTATCCAGACATTCCTAGGTATCTTGCACTTGAAACTTGGCTGATAAAGCAGTGTGGGACTTGATCTAGTGGAGTTTCCTCCAGGTAATCCTGTTTCCTCACAAATCAAGTCAAATATTAAAGTCTAGTAAGTCAATAAATTGTGAGTGCTGGTACACACTCTGTGTTATAATCCAGCCTTAGGCACGGAAACACCTCATATTCTTTGAAATGCACACACATTTTGACCAATATAAAACTTAAGACCAGTGCATTCAGTACAAACGAAGTGTGGAACGAAGAAGTTTAGTGTAGAAAATTTGAACAACAAGCATTGGTTACATGCAGGGGCAATGTTAGAACATAAATAAGTGCCAGAAGTACCTGAATGAAATACAACCAAAAATGGAACCATTGTGTGTTTTTCCTGGGCTTTTCTTTCAAATTTTTATTAAGTTAATGTATTTTTGGTAGATTTTGTATACCAGAATTGTTGTCACTTTTTTCAAAGGGAAAGAAATGTTTGGCTATTAAATTTACTGGGTTTAGAGTTATCTCCCTTAGACAAGATGGTGTAATAATTAATGTATTTAAATATATTGCAGTATTCATTTTATAATATGAAACTTAAATTTGGCAGTGGTCAAAGTCAGAGTTAAGGTAAAATGACTGTCAAACATGACATGCGCAGATTGTTAAGTAATGACATATATTTGAGATTGGGTGATGAAATGATTTGATTCTTGCTCTGAAAAAAAACGGTTTAAAGTATTTGCGAAGTGTCATCCCAGATAAGCCTGTGCAGTCTGCATAGGCTAATCAGGGACAACACTTTCCGCTTGTATGTTATTTTTCATTTACTGGAGTCTGTTTTCAGCGAAAACCAAATTTGGACTGAAAGTGTCATCCAGGCTTATCTGAGGTGATTTTTTACACAAATGCATTAAACCCCGTTTTCCCAGAGCAAGGCTTATTTTTTATTCAAGCTCCATTTTCAGAATGCTGCGTGTCCACCTGGCTTACTGTCTTGCACGGAAAAAAAATCAGCAGCGAAAACTACAAACATTTCCTTATGCCAGCCGTCAGTATGGTTCACACTTTGGTGATATTTAGTGATAAGATTAGTTTGTTGTTTTACAGAATGCTGCGTGTCCAGCCTGACTTATGATCTTGCACGCGGAGGACTTCATGGTCAAGCCACAGGACACCATGGACAGTGGCGCGAACCTCAACGCAGCGACTGTGCATGATGGGAAGAGAGCCTCATCTCCACCTGAGGAGGCTGAAGATTTAGCGGTGAGGATCCCCTACTCTCATCACTACCCTCTCTCCTATGCAGAAAGGATCCCCTACTCTCATAACTACCCTCTCTCCTATGCAGAAAGGATCCCCTACTCTCATAACAACCCTCTCCGCTATGCAGAAAGGATCACATACACCCATAACTACCCTGTCCCCTATGCAGAAAGGATCCTCTACTCTCATAACTACCCTCTTCCCTATGCAAAAAGGATCCCCTACTCTCATAGCAACCCTCTTCCCTATGCAAAAAGGATCCCCTACTCTCATAACTACCCTCTCTCCTATGCAGAAAGGATCCTCTACTCTCATAACTACCCTCTTCCCTATGCAAAAAGGATCCCCTACTCTCATAACTACCCTCTCCTATGCAGAAAGGATCCTCTACTCTCATAACTACCCTCTTCCCTATGCAAAAAGGATCCCCTATGCTCATAACTACCCTTTATCCTACGTTAGCGTTCTGTTAAGTTTTAAAGTAGATGGATGATTTTCACAATAAGAATGAGAATTTTAGTTTATTTTTACTTTTATTTTTGATGAGAAGCAATTCTTTATTAAATGAGCCTCTCTCTATGAAAAACAGGGCTAAATGCATGTGGTTAAAGTGTTGTCCCAGAATAGTCTATGCACTGTGCAAAGGCTTATCAGGGAAGACTCTTTTCACTTACATTGGATTTTTCATGTAAAAGAGACTTCTTTTAAATGAAACCTGCAATCAAAGCATAAAGTGTCATCCCGTTTTACCCTGTGCAGACTTCACAGGCTTATATTGGACGACACTTTGCACACATGCATTAAGCTCTGTTTTCTCAAAACAAGGCTAAAACAGTTAAACAACATAGCTGTGTTGTTTGCCATCCTCACTGGTGTATATGCTCCATATTACCCCATCGGATTTATAGGTTCAGTGCACATTAAATGTGCATTTTATGAACTTGAAAATGCAGAAAAACTAACTTCTAACTGTAAAGAGTATTTTTCTTTTCTTTTTATTTTTCTTCAAATCAGTTATTTACCTTTGCACATACATTATAATGCGAAAAAGACTCATCTTTGAAAATTATTTTTACGACATTATTTATCTTTTTGAATGCTCAAATGTTCGTTTTATGTCAGTATTTCTTTTTAAACCTTTGGACTATCCACCTGCTTTGGTTCTTTATCAACTGGTGTTGCTAAGAAAGTGGCTTACGATAACCAGCTGGAAACACGATAACCTTTGGATGACTGAAACAATGTGCCACTAATCGAAGCCGGTGACACAGGCAGCAATTTAGGCCCGTGATGTATACCTCCCCTTAAACTCATTTTGGCTTGGATTTATTCGTTTTTGATTGATAATGTCATCCTCAAGAAGGGATCTGTCTAGTAAATTCTTGAAATTTGCATCATAGGTTTCCTTTAGTTGCATCAAATTCTTCTTTAAACTGGCATATATTGCTGTTTTATAATGTTCAAATGGATCAAGGGATACAGTTTGAAATCAAATTTTCTTCAATTATGCTTCATAATGTTGGAAATAGTAGCAGCTGACGGCAAGTGAATTGCTGGTGAAAATAAAGAAATAAACTTTAGAACCCTTTGAAGATTTTTAAGAGGAAACATGAAACCAACATTTTTTTCCATGATTTATCAGATTATTTTCTTCATGGCTGTTATAATCTTATTTAAAGATTTGCTGTTAAGATAGCGATTTTTTTGGTTTATTTGTTTTGCTATGTCATTAATTATTTGATTGTGCTTTGTTTTGATTTCATTCAAATATATTTGCTTTATCAGTATTTTGCTTATTGACGTGTTTTTATAACACTACAAGACACATGTGTGAAATCGTTTCAGACATTAAGAGCTGACATTTGTGAAGAATAGACATTTCTTGCATATTTTGTACCAAGGATTTATGGGTTCATCAATTGTTTTTGTTGCTGAAGTTTTAAAATTAAGTGAACCTAGTGAAATAAAATTAATTTGATGCATTTTGTTTTAAAGAGTCCGGATTAATTATTTATATCATTCATAATAATAAATATATGAAACATTAAGTAAATATTTAAATGTTATGTATGTCATTATCTAACTATAACATTTAATAAACCTGTATTAATTTTAATGTCCCCTACCGGTTTCACAGGAGGGGACTTATGGTTTCGCTTTCTGTGTGTCCGTCAGTCTGTTAGTCTGTCACACTTTTCTGGATCCTGCGATAACTTTAAAAGTTCTTCATATTTTTTCATGAAACTTGAAACATGGATAGATGGCAATATGGACATTATGCACTTCATTTCATTTGCTTCCTAATCAAAAATTGTGGTTGCTATGGCAACAAATATTTTTTTTTATATATTTCTGACAATGGTGGAGCCGGTAGGGGACATAATATATTGCTTGGCTATAGTCTGGAAAACACATTATGGGCATGCATTAAGCCCCATTTTCACATATGGGCAGGCATTAAGCCCCATTTTCACAGAAGGAGGCTTAAATGTTTGCTGAGCCCCTAGATATGTGGAAAAAAGTGTGTGCATATGATTCAAGAATGTTAATTTATATCTATATCGCCTATATGACAAATTATAGTGTCATTTTAACGGCATGGGTTACACCTATGTGAAGTTAAAAAACTTGTTTGGCATATGCAATCATTATATTAACAATAATTATATTTGCTGTGCACATTACAAAGACTGAAAATGGCTGTGCCAATGAAAATATGTCTTAATATGCATGAGCATCTTGTACAGCCAATCAAAATTCTTTTAACATCTGGAATACAGCAAATGTTGTGTGATTAATTGGAGTTGTTCTGATTGTATGGTTATCATTTGAAACCAGCCTCTAGGTTTGGTCTTATGCCCATTGTTTGTGGCAGCAGATTTCTGCATGCTTTAAAAATATTTTGCTTGACACAAATTATTTATTTGTTTTTGAGTGTGTAAATTTTACCAATTCAATGTCAGTATTGGTGCAATCTGGCGTTCCATCTCGGAGTCTATGCAAAGTGTACAGTTACAATTGAAATCCTTGTTGATCGGTCACCCAGTTTGAGAACGATGGCTGCTGCTTTATTGGCTCATTGAAAGAGTTTGTGTCTTCTTTGCTGATGTTGAGAGATATTGGATGATAGAAATAATTATAATTTATGAATTGAGAGTATTGAAACACTTGAAGCAGATTATTCTTTAAGTTCTTCAAATGTGTCGTGTTCTGAGAAAACTGGGCATAATGCATGTGGGTAAAGTGTCGTCCCAGATAAGCCTGTGCAGTCCGCACAGGCTAATCAGGGACGACACGTTCCGCTTTTATGGTATTTTTAGTTTCAAGGAAGTCCTTCCTCACCAAAATCAAGTTTAGGTGGTAAGTGTAGTGCATTAAGCCCAGTTTTCTCAGATCACAACACTAGTGCATTTTATCTCATCTGATAAAATGTCCTATACTGAATGTGCTGATCTTGTTTACATCATTCTGTCCAAAAGGTTCAAATTTCAAAATTGTTGGTAATAAGATTGTTAATAGTGGCTACACAATGTTTTACAATACAACTTTTTTGCAGGTCAATATATCTTAATCGGGTTATTTTGCAGGGAATTGAGTGTCAAACTTTACTTTTAAAATTATGATGTTGCATGAAAATGTTTTAATTTACTGACAACAATAAAGAAGCATTAAATGAAGACAATTAATTGTACAAACTCAAAAATACAGAGAGAAAGTGAGGACTTATTTAACACTTTCCCACTAAAAAGCCAAGTGAAAATGGCTATGTGCAAACAGCATAAAACCAGAACAGCCTGTGAGTAACTGGCAGTCTGTTTAGGTTTTATGCTGTTTGCTGCTCATCAGTATCTAAAGTTTGGAAATGAAGCCTTTAAAACTTGAATATAGTAAAAAAGTTTAACATTAAATGTAACTTTTTAAGGGACTGCAAATGCATGAAAATATGTATCTAAGTGGTAAAGGGGTAATAATAGAATTTTGCCGAATGACAACGGGAGATTAGACAGGAAGCAGGTAAAACAGTTGGTGCAATATGAGTTCTCAATCCCTGAGCAATTGTTAAGAGCTAATCTGTTAGATTGAAATATAAAATTAAATGGCAAATTTTAGAGTTGCCTGGAGAAATGGAGCAATTTGTGACGGTGTGTACTTTGTACCTGAGTTTGATGATGATTAAAAAAACGGTGAAGAAAAACTGCTGCAGCAAATCTCCCAAAGAATGACAGACATCTGACGCTGGGTTTTGTTCGAGGCTTTGAAAGAGCTTGAAACTCGGCACCTCGGCAATTAAAATATGCAACTTCCATTGTGTGGCAGACTAAATGGACGCAGCCATTAAATGGCAATTAATCCCCTCTCTTGGGGGATTATCAACTAGTAATTTCCACTAAACAATGGTGGTAGCGGCTGTAAAAGCAGCCATAAAACTTTGGCAGTCTATCAGTGACAATTTCCTTATGGTGGGTAGTGTTGTAGAAGTCTTGCGTTTGTTTATTGGCTTTATTCATATGATGAACATGTCTTACATTGACGTTTTGTTCGCTTGTTTTTTTTGTCAACCAAATGTTTAAAAAAAATGCAAATTCAGCTCAGATAAAATGCATCACTTGTAAAGGAATATTGACTTTTTAGTACACTGACTTGATTAAAAATGCAATTTTGATTGATAACAATATATAATATGCGAACATTTTTGTATGTAAACATTTTATAGAGAATATTCTTATACTTTGACAAAAATGAAATATTATGAATTCAAATTATTTTAAACATTGGGAATTTCTAAAAGGGTTTGAGTCTAATCTGACCAAAAATGGCTGTCATCATAGTTGTGATTTTATCAGTGGATGATACTTGCCGTAAAATTGCTTCATGTCAAAGGTTAGATTCCACTAATGATATTGTACAGTATTTAATGACCTCATGTCAAATAAGGTCACACTGCATCAATTGTTAACTCTCTGAAGGTTCAAAGTGGAGGGTCAGTCCTCATGAACTGAAGAGCAGCAATATTAGGGGTTGAAGGTCAAACATCATCAGTTGTGGATTTTTGGCATCCATTGTGGGAATGGTTATTAACTGCATGTCACCCTGACAGTCATCTAGGTTGCACAGAGGCTTGCAAATCATGCTTCATCCAGGGGGGAGCAAATGCAGAGCATTCATCATGGTGTTGGAAAGGCATGGAAATTATTGTATATATTTGTGATTAAAGTGTTTCTGTATATTTAGAACCTGCAGTTAAATGCACATGTGTGAATGTTTTTGGTAGGCATACTTATTTTACCTACACATTTGTGTCTAGTTATTTTTCTAATTCCCAAATTTATAAAAAGGCAATAAAGTTTGAATAACTTATACATAAAAAAGACAAGGCAAAATATTCCAGATTGTTGGGTTAAACAAAAACAAAAAAAGCATTAGATGACCATGAATTGTTTTATTTTTATTTTTGGGTAATACACACAATTTGCGATGTTCGAGATTTAAAATATGCTGTCTAATATTCAATTAAATGCAGTGTACTTAGTCTGTATCAGAAGATGAGAATTCCGCTGTGCTTAAGGCGAAATGAATGGACATGAATTGAAGGGGGTAACAAACAAGACTAAATAATTAACACAAATTAAAATAATATATACATTTAATAATTATGCCCCCCTTCGAAGAAGAGGGGGTATATTGCTTTGCACATGTCGGTCTGTCGGTCGGTCTGTCGGGCGGTCGGTCCGTCCACCAGGTGGTTTCCGGATGATAACTCAAGAACGCTTGGGCCTAGGATCATGAAACTTCATAGGTACATTGATCATGACTCCCAGATGACCCCTATTGATTTTGAGGTCACTAGGTCAAAGGTCAAGGTCACGGTGACCCGAAATAGTAAAATGGTTTCTGGATGATAACTCAAGAACGCTTAGGCCTAGGATCATGAAACTTAAAAGGTAGATTGATCATGACTCGCAGATGACCCCTATTGATTTTCAGGTCACAAGGTCAAAGGTCAAGGTCACAGTGACCCGAAATAGTAGAATGGTTTCCGGATGATAACTCAAGAACGCTTAGGCCTAGGATCATGAAACTTGATAGGTAGATTGATCATGACTCACAGATGACCCCTTTTGATTTTCAGGTCACTTTGTCAAAGGTCAAGGTCACAGTGACCCGAAATAGTAAAATGGTTTCCGGATAATAACTCAAGAACGCTTATGCCTAGGATCATGAAACTTCGTAGGTAGATTGCTCATGACTGGCAGATGACCCCTATCGATTTCCAGGTCACTAGGTCAAAGGTCAAGGTCAGGGTGACCCGAAATAGTAAAATGGTTTCCGGATGATAACTCAAGACTGCTTATGCCTAGGATCATGAAACTTCATAGGTACATTGATCATGACTCGCAGATGACCCGAATCGATTTTCAGGTCACTAGGTCAAAGGTCAAGGTCACGGTGACCCAAAATAGTAAAATGGTTTCCGGATGATAACTCAAGAACGCTTATGCCTAAGATCATGAAACTTGATAGGTAGATTGATCATGACTGGCAGTTGACCCCTATTGATTTTCAGGTCACTATATCAAAGGTCACGGTGACCGGAAATATTAAAATGGTTTCCGGATGATAACTCAAGAACGCTAATGGCTACGATCATGAAACTTCATAGGTACATTGATCATGACTTGCAGATGACCCCTATTGATTTTGAGGTCACTAGGTCAAAGGTCAAGGTCATGGTGACCCGAAATAGTAAAATGTTTTCCGGATGATAACTCAAGAACGCTTAATATGCCTAGGATCATGAAACTTCATAGGTACATTGATCATGTCGCAGATGACCCCTATCGTTTTTGAGGTCACTAGGTCAAAGGTCAAGTTCACGGTGACCCGAAATAGTAAAATGCTTTCCGGATGATAACTGAAGAACGCTTATTCCTAGGATCATGAAACTTGATAGGTTGATTGATCATGACTGGCAGATGACCCCTATCGATTTTCAGGTTACTAGGTCAAAGGTGACCGGAAATAGTAAAATGGTTTCCGGATGATAACTCAAGACGCTTATGGAGAAGATCATGAAACTTCATAGGTACATTGATCATGACTGGCAGATGACCCCTATTGATTTTCAGGTCACTATGTCAAAGGTCGAGGTCACAGTGACAAAAAACATATTCACACAATGGCTGTCACTACAACGGAGAGCCCATATGGGGGGCATGCATGTTTTACAAACAGCCCTTGTTATAATTATAATATGGTAATACCTATGCGATCTCTGATTTAAAAGTCGTATGTTAAAAAATTCTTCATTATTTAAGCTTACTGAAAGATTTTGGGCGGCAATTTGTATCCAATTTTACAGAAGCCTATTAAAAGCCTATTCCAAATTATGTTTTTAGCTCACCTGAGCACAACGTGCTCATGGTGAGCTTTTGTGATCGCCTTTTGTCCGTCCTGCATTGCCCGTTGTGCAACGTCAACATTTTTCTTGTTCACTCTCAAGAGGCCACATTTATTGTCCAATCTTCATGAAATTTGGTCAGACGATTGGTTTCAATAATATCTTGGATGAGTGCGCAAATGGTTATGTTTGCTTGAAAAACATGGCTGCCAAGGGGCAGGGCATTTTTCCTTATATGGCTATATATGGCTATTGTAAAATCTTGTTAACATAGAGGCCACATTAATTGTCTGATCTTCATGAAACTTGGTCAGAAGATTCATTCCAATAATATCTTGGACGTGTTCGAAAATGATGCCGGTTGGTTGAAAAACATGGCCGCCAGGGGTGGGGCATTTTTCCTTATAAATCTATAGTAAAACCTTGTTACCACTCTAGAGGCCACATTTATCTTCTTCATGAAACTTGCTCAGAAGATTTGTCCCACTGATAACTTTGATGAGTTCAAAAATGGTAACCTTTGCTTGAAAAACATGGCTGCCAAGGGGCGGGGCATTTTTTCATTATATGGCTATATATGGCTATAGTAAAATCTTGTTAACACTCTAGAGTCCACATTTATTGTCCAATCTTAATGAAACTTGGTCAGAAGATGTATCCCAATAATATCTTAGACAAGTTCAAAAAATGATGCCGGTTGGTTGAAAAACATGGCCCCCAGGGGGGCGGAGCATTTTTCCTTATATGGCTATAGTAAAACCTTGTCAACACTCTAGAAGCCACATTGATTGTCCAATCTTGATGAAATAAGGTCAGAAGATTTGTCTTAATGATATCCTGGATGAGTTTGAAAATGGTTGCATTTGCTTGAATAACATGGCCGCCAAGGGGTGGGTCATTTTTCCTTATATGGCTATATAAAGCTATAGTAAAATCTTGTTAACACTCTAGTTTTCAATCATGCAGTTGTGCTCGAAGTTAAAACTTTAACAGGTTTGTTATTTCCCAATTATGCAATTTAACTGATAATTCTTCCAAAATAAAAAATCTATGGCTTAGGCAATGAAAATAGAAAAATCAGTGCTGGCAAATATAATTATATCTGTGGAAAAGTTCCTGAAGTGTTGGGAACTAGGATGGGGGCAACAACCTGTATAAATATTTGTCCATTTATCCCTAAACACAACTCAAATATTGTCATGTCTTCTGGAAACCCTTGCAACAATCTGAAGCACTTTCCACCAGTGTTTATTTGGTCTGATTTGTTTGTTAGACCCTTATGTCTTTCACAGAGGTTGATTCTTACATTGTTAGCTCCTGGTTAGTTTTTGTGATCATCTTTAGTCATGGTACTATGACGAATTGTCCATATTTGGTCATCAACATTTACCTTGTCAACACACTAAAGGTCATATTTATTATTCATGAATCTTGATCAGAACATTTGTCTTAAGTCCCTGGGCTGAGTTCGAAACTGGCTCATGTCCAGTCAAAAACTAGGTCAATATTTTAAATTACAAAAACTAGTTTGAACAATATATATGTCACATTTATTGTTTTTTATGATATTTTTGTTAACAGAGTCTGTTCTGTGCAAAAATCCAGTTTAGGGGGAAAGTGTCGTTTCTGAATAGCCTGTGCAGACTTCACAGGCTAATCTGGGACAGCACTTTATGCATTTAACCCCCTTTTCGCAGAGCATGGCTCATATTCATTCAGACATGAAGCAAACAGGCCTTGTCATAGAAACCTCACTGGCTCCATTTCGATCAGGTTATTCAAGTTAAGTTATTAGAAAAATTCGCAGATCTAATTGCAATCCTTAATTCGACAATGCATGTATAATTAAGTATCTTGACATATAACTATTATTTCATCATTTTCAAATTTCAGACATTTCATTGTTGTTTTTTACTTTTTACATATCAAACCTGTCTTACCATTGGCAGACCACTCACCATCATTAATTGTTTATTTCAAACACATTTTACTCCCTAATAATAATGAATCGTTCCTGACCATTCCTTATAACTGTGGATTATACGAATATTGTCACGCACTTGTTTGTTGAAACAGCCAGAGTTGTTGGGATAGAAATCGTTCAAATATTTACCAAATTTTTTTTTGTTGGAAATAAATAGAAATGTTCACATTGTGAGTCCTTGAAAACATTTGTCAGTTTTGTTTGAGAGTTTACTTTTCCTGGCCTGATGGTAAATATGGTAGCGTTTTTAATGTGTGCTTAAAATTTCATTATTTTCGTCAACGTTTGCTCGCAACTTGTGAGGTAGTTTCAGCCATGTTTGCTTTCTGGAACATTTGTAAACAGGATTAGTCGATTTATGTACTTATGGTAATTCAGAGCTGTTCTCGCCATATGGAATGGGTCAAAAGCGGAATGTCTTCACCTGTTTACATATAGCGGTTTTATTACAACTTTTAGGCTTTTGTGTCACATTCTGGGAAAATGGGTCTTAATGCCTGTGCGTAAAGTGTCATCCGAGATTAGCCTGTGCAGTCTGTGCAGGCTAATCAGGGACAACACTTTCTGCACAGTCTGCAATTTTATTTTATTTTATAAAATACAACTCTGATTGTATCAGCGCGGATGGCCGAGTGGTGTAAGCGATAGACTTTTACTCCAGGGGTCATTGGTTTGAGCCCAGCTGCGGGTTACTTGTTTTTCTTTAATTTTCTTCTTGTGTTTATTTTACTGGAGCTCTTTAGATCCAATGCTTCCATTTATCAATATAAAGTATTTAATGACATACTTCAATACATGCCTTAAAATCTGTGAAAAGGCCCCTTCAAAGTTTGCAAGCAATGTTCGTATACACATTTTCATAATATTTTTAGTGCTATGAATTCAGAGAAGCAATTCTTAGCTTCTGTTAAAAACACAGACATGTATTTACCTAAAGCTAATGCTTTGCCCACGTTATATTTATATTTTGCCTTCAGTCATGTTGAACTGTTTTATTGTTCATTTCCTTGTTCAAGCGCCCCACTTCCCAATTTAGAGTATATTGTTAATATCTAATTGAAACAAGTACTCCCATATGTTTTTCGACACCAGACGACATAGGTATTCTATATTTGAATACCAGTTTCATCAACAACATTGTTCCCGGGCCTGTTTTATCCATCTATCTCGTCATTTTGCATGGAAACACTACGCTGGGTGATAACAGATAGAAAAATACAAGAAATGGGAAAGCAGTCAGGCCGATTGATGTTTTAAACATGCCTTGACAGAGACTGTGGCATCGTTCTCATGCATTGTGATTTGTATTGAAGCAATGAATGTCTGGTATTGTAAGCCTCATTCTGGGATAAAAGGGTTTAATGCATGAGCTTAAAGTGTCATCCCTGATAAGCGTGTGCTGTCCATATATGGAAACCAGGGATGACACTTTCCGCTTTTATGGATTGAATGATCAGGGTATATTGTTTTTGGCCTGTCTGTCATTGTACGTGTCATTGTAGTGTCATTGTATGTGTCACAAAATTAACCTTGGTTAAACTTTTGCAATAACTTTTGCAATATTAAAGATAGCAACTTGATAATTTGGCATGCATATGTATCTTATGGAGCTGCACATTTTGAGTGGTGAAAGGTCAAGGTCATCCTTCAAAGTCAAAGGTCAAATATATAGCTTCAAAGCGGCAGGGTAGGGGGCATTGTGTTTCTGACAAACACA